>NW_027597388.1:0-83293 GCF_964194155.1 Cetorhinus maximus
GGAGAGAAGGGGTGGGGCGGGAGAGAAGGGGTGGGGGCGGGAGAGAAGGGGTGGGGGCGGGAGAGTGGGGGCGGGAGAGAAGGGGTGGGGTCGGGAGAGAAGGGGTGGGGTCGGGAGAGAAGGGGTGGGGTCGGGAGAGAAGGGGTGGGGTCGGGAGAGAAGGGGTGGGGTCGGGAGAGAAGGGGGTGGGGTCGGGGGAGAAGGGGGATGGTGGGGTCGGGAGAAGGGGGGATGGTGGGGTCGGGAGAAGGGGGGATGGTGGGGTCGGGAGAAGGGGGGATGGTGGGGGCGGGAGAAGGGGGGATGGTGGGGGCGGGAGAAGGGGGGATGGTGGGGGCGGGAGAAGGGGGGATGGTGGGGGCGGGAGAAGGGGGGATGGTGGGGGCGGGAGAAGGGGGGATGGTGGGGGCGGGAGAAGGGGGGATGGTGGGGGCGGGAGAAGGGGGGATGGTGGGGGCGGGAGAAGGGGGGATGGTGGGGGCGGGAGAAGGGGGGATGGTGGGGGCGGGAGAAGGGGGGATGGTGGGGGCGGGAGAAGGGGGGATGGTGGGGGCGGGAGAAGGGGGGATGGTGGGGGCGGGAGAAGGGGGGATGGTGGGGGCGGGAGAAGGGGGGATGGTGGGGGCGGGAGAAGGGGGGATGGTGGGGGCGGGAGAAGGGGGGATGGTGGGGGCGGGAGAAGGGGGGATGGTGGGGGCGGGAGAAGGGGGGATGGTGGGGGCGGGAGAAGGGGGGATGGTGGGGGCGGGAGAAGGGGGGATGGTGGGGGCGGGAGAAGGGGGGATGGTGGGGGCGGGAGAAGGGGGGATGGTGGGGGCGGGAGAAGGGGGGATGGTGGGGGCGGGAGAAGGGGGGATGGTGGGGGCGGGAGAAGGGGGGATGGTGGGGGCGGGAGAAGGGGGGATGGTGGGGGCGGGAGAAGGGGGGATGGTGGGGGCGGGAGAAGGGGGGATGGTGGGGGCGGGAGAAGGGGGGATGGTGGGGGCGGGAGAAGGGGGGATGGTGGGGGCGGGAGAAGGGGGGATGGTGGGGGCGGGAGAAGGGGGGATGGTGGGGGCGGGGAGAGAGGGGGATGGTGGGGGGGGAGAGGGGGGCTGTGGGGGGGGGGAGAGGGGGGCTGGGGGGGGGGAGAGGGGGGCTGTGGGGGGGGAGAGGGGGGCTGTGGGGGGGGAGAGGGGGGCTGTGGGGGGGGGGAGGGGGGCTGTGTGGGGGGGGGGAGAGGGGGGCTGTGGGGGGGGGGGAGAGGGGGGCTGTGGGGGGGGGGGAGAGGGGGGCTGTGGGGGGGGGGAGAGGGGGGCTGTGGGGGGGGGGGGGGAGAGGGGGGCTGTGGGTGGGGGGAGAGGGGGGCTGTGGGGGGGGGGAGAGGGGGGCTGTGGGGGGGGGGAGAGGGGGCTGTGGGGGGGGGGAGAGGGGGGCTGTGGGGGGGGGAGAGGGGGGCTGTGGGGGGGGGGAGAGGGGGGCTGTGGGGGGGGGAGAGGGGGGCTGTGGGGGGGGGGAAGAGGGGGGCTGTGGGGGGGGGGGAGAGGGGGGCTGTGGGGGGGGGGAGAGGGGGGCTGTGGGGGGGGGGGGAGAGGGGGGCTGTGGGGGGGGAGAGGGGGGGTGGGGGGGGGGGAGAGAGGGGGGCTGTGGGGGGGGGAGAGGGGGGCTGTGGGGGGGGGAGAGGGGGGCTGGTGGGGGGGGGGAGAGGGGGGCTGTGGGGGGGGGAGAGGGGGGCTGTGGGGGGGGGGAGAGGGGGCTGTGGGGGGGGAGAGGGGGGCTGTGGGGGGCGGAGAGGGGGGCTGTGGGGGGGGAGAGGGGGGCTGTGGGGGGCGGAGAGGGGGGATGGGGGGGGGAGAGAGGGGGGATGGGAGGGGTTGGGGGTGGGTGGAGGGGTTTGGGGGGGGGTGGGTGGAGGGGTTTGGGGGGGGGTGGGTGGAGGGGTTTGGGGGGGGGTGGGTGGAGGGGTTGGGGGGGGGGTGGGTGGAGGGGTTGGGGGGGGGTGGTGGGTGGAGGTGGAGGCGATGGCGCAGTTCCCCCCCAACCCCTCCTTTACCTCCAGGACCACCTTCCTCATGCTCTCCAACTCCCTCAGGTATTCCTGGGTGTTGGGCTCCGGGTAAAAGAGGTGAATGGCGGCGATGCTGGCGTGACAGGCCTGGGCCACCAGAGCCCCCAGGGTCCAGCCGGGGTCTGAGTGCAGGTCCCCCCGGAGCACCAGATACTGCACCAGGGCGGAGGGGGAACCGGAGCCGGAGCCGCTCCCGGAGCCCGGATCTGCCATTCGGGAGCCGTGAGGAGAATCCGGACCCGCAGCGGAAGTGAAACCCCCCCCTGACCCGGAAACTCGCGCCGCGAGCAACCGGCGGTTTATTTCAAACAAACAGCGCGAGAAAATTACCGGAGCGTCCGTTAGAGACATGGCGGGAAAACCCGGTTCAGGTAAAGAGCGGGCGGGGGGGGGGGGGGGAGTTCAGGAGGAGGGGGAGGGGGGGGGATCAGGAGGAGGGGGAGGGGGGGATCAGGAGGAGGGGGAGGGGGGGGGGATCAGGAGGAGGGGGAGGGGGGGGGATCAGGAGGAGGGGGGGGGGATCAGGGGGGGGGGGGGGATCAGGGGGGGGGGGGGATCGGGGGGGGGGGGGATCGGGGGGGGGGGGATCAGGGGGGAGGGGGATCAGGAGGAGGGGGGGATCAGGAGAAGGGGGGGATCGGGGGAGGGGGGGATCAGGAGGAGGGGGGGATCGGGGGAGGGGGGGATCAGGAGGAGGGGGGGATCGGGGGAGGGGGGGATCAGGAGGAGGGGGGGATCGGGGGATCAGGAGGGGGGATCAGGAGGAGGGGGAGGGGGGATCAGGGAGAGGGGGGGATCAGGGGGAGGGGGGGATCAGGGGGAGGGGAGGGGGATCAGGAGGAGGGGGAGGGTGGATCAGGGGGAGGGGGGATCAGGAGGAGGGGGGATCAGGAGGAGGGGGAGGGGGGATCAGGGGGAGGGGGGATCAGGGAGGAGGGGGGAATCAGGGGGAGGAGGGGGGAATCAGGGGGAGGGGGAGGGGGAGGGGGGATCAGGAGGAGGGGGAGGGGGGGATCAGGAGGAGGGGGAGGGGGGATGAGGGGGAGGGGGGATCAGGGGGAGGGGGGATCAGGAGGAGGGGAGGGGGGATCAGGAGGAGGGGGAGGGGGGTTCAGGAGGAGGAGGGGGAGGGAGGTTCGGGAGGAGGAGGGGGAGGGAGGTTCAGGAGGGGGAGGGGGGGTTCAGGAGGGGGAGGGGGGTTCAGGAGGAGGGGGAGGGGTGTTCAGAGGGAGGGGGGTTCAGGAGGAGGAGGGAGAGGGGGGTTCAGGATGGAGAGGGAGGGGGGTTCAGGAGGGGGAGAGAGGGAGTGGGGTTCAGGAGGGGGAGGGAGAGGGTGGTTCAGGAGGGGGGGAGGGAGGGGGGTTCAGGAGGTGGGGGGGAGGGAGGGGGGTTCAGGATGGGGAGGGAGGGGGGTTCAGGAGGGGGAGGGAGGGGGGTTCAGGAGGGGGAGGGAGGGGGGTTCAGGAGGAGGAGGGAGAGGGAGGGGGGTTCAGGAGGGGGAGGGAGGGGGGTTCAGGAGGGGGAGGGAGGGGGGTTCAGGAGGGAGAGGGGGGTTCAGGAGGGGGAGGGAGGGGGGATCAGGAGGAGGAGGGAGGGGGGATCAGGAGGAGGATGAAGGGGGGCTCAGGAGGAGGTGGGGGGATCAGGGGGTTGGGGTTATCATTGTATCACACAACTACCTGGAGAGTAGAAGTTGAACTAGTTCGAGTTTGGTCTTTTTTTCCTGAAATAATTTAATGTTCCTGTGGAGCATTTTGATTGTGGAGCATTTAGTGCTGTTTGAAAGCAGTTCACCCATTGTTGCCTTTGCAGCTGTACTGGAGCATTTGAAGGAACTGGAGAAATGTGCCAACAAGCTGGCCACAGAGCAAATGGAAGCACGGCACAGGGCACAGGCTCTGGAGCAAGAAAAAGCAGTTGTCCAGCGACTGAGATCAGAAAGGGATGCACTGAGGACCAGAGTGATGGCACAGTCTGCTGGAGTAAGATGGTTTGAGCGTGCGTGTGCCTTCTGCTTTTGTTTTAGTGTGATACTCACTGTCCGATGCAAGACTGTTTTCCTTCACCTTTTCTTCCTTGAAAGTCTTTCTCGTGTTTCATTTAGAAACATCCAGCCGCTTGTAGCAGTGGGAGAGCCTGTAGGGGACAGTGACCATTGTATCATAAAGTTTAGGTTCATTATAGAAAAGGACAGGGAACAATCCAGAGCAGGGATGATTAATTGGGGAAAGGCAACTTCGATGGGATGAGAATGCATCTGAGTCGAGTGAGTTGGAATCAAATGTTGGCAGAATAGATGGCGGCTGAACAATGGGCCACCTTCAATGCAAAAGTATTGCAGATAATGTCAAGGCATATTCCCTTGAAGGGGAAAGGTCAGATAAATAAATCCAGAGCGCCCTGGATGACGAGAGAGATAGAGGTAAAAATGAAAAGGAAGAGTTGCGCATACTACAAATGTCAGGTAGAAAATACAATGGAGAATGAGGCTGAAAATAGAAGGACCAAAGAGAACTTGAAGAAACTGATAAGAAAAACAAGGAGAGAGCATGAAAAGAGGCTGGCAGCGAAGATAAAAGGAAATCCCAAGGTCTTCTATAAGCATATAAATAGTAAAAGGATGGTTAAAAAAAAGAGTAGGGCCGATTAGGGACAAAAAAGGGGACTTGCATGTGGAGGCTGGAGAAATAGAGCAGGTGCTGAACGAGTGCATTTATCTGTGTTTACAAAGTAAGAGGATCCTTCCCCAAGCCGAGGTGAATGAGGAGGTAACTGGTACACTGGAACAATTTACAATTGAGAGGAAGGAGGTGTTGGAAAGGCTATCTTTACTTAAAATAGATGAGGTACCAGGACCAGGTGAGATGCATCCAAGGGCACTGAGGGAAGTGAGAGTGGAAATTGTAGAGGCACTAGTGATAATCTTCCAGTCTTCCATATACACAGAGAGGTGCCAGAGGACTGGAGAATTGTGAATGTCACACTCTTGTTCAAAAAAGGAGTGCAAGGATAAAGCTGGCAACTACAGACCAGTCAGTTTGACCTCAGTGGGAGGGAAATTTCTGGAAACTATAGTATGGATAAAATCAATAGTCACTTAGACAAGCGCAGGATAATTAAGGAAAACCAGCATGGATTCATTAAGGGAAAATCATGTTTAACTAACTTGCTGGAGTTTTTTGAGGAAATAATAGAGAACGTTGATAAGGGCAGTACTGGTGATGTGGTGTATATAGATTTTCAAAAGGCATTTGATACAGTGCCACACAACAGACTTGTGAGCAAAATTCTAGCTCATGGAATAAAAGGGAAAGTAGGCACTTGGATATGAAATTGGCTGAGTGACAGGAAACAGAGAGTGGTGATAAATGGATGTTTTTCAGATTGGAGGAAGAGCAAGTGGGGAATATTCCATCACTCTCCTGGCTTGCGTCTTGTAGATGGTGGACAGGCTTTGGGGAGTCAGAAGGTGAGTTACTCACCGCAGGATTCCTAGCCTCTGACCTGCTCTTGTAGCCGCAGTATTTATATGACTAATCCAATTCAGTTTCTGGTCAATAGTAACCCCCAGGATGTTGATAGTGGGAGATTCAGTGATGGTAATGTCATTGAACATCAAGGGGTGATGGTTGGATCCTCTCTTTTTGGTGATGGCCATTGCCTGACACTTGTGTGGTGTGAATGTTACTTGCCACTTGTCAGCCCAAGCCTGGATATTGTCCAGGTCTTTCTGCATTTGGACACGGACTGCTTCAATATCTGAGGAGTCGCGAATGGGGCTGAACGTTGGTCTCCATTGATACTGATTGCATCGGCTGGAGGATCAGAGTTTTTCGGGGGGGGCAGCAGCCGGTTCAGGAGGACAGCCCCTAAGTCCTAAGATATGAGGGTGAGATGCAATATTGTCTCCAGGCAGCTAGTAACAGTTCAGTATCGGTCACACATTCCCACACTAACACCTGGACTCTTGTGTGCAGCCCATATTGCATATTCTAGCAGAGACACGAACAGTCTCAACGCAACAGTTGGACCGGGTGGATGTCAGTACCACGTTGCTGCAAGAGAAGGTCAAGACTCTTCAGGACATTCTGGAGGCTTATCACCTTACAGGTGGGTCCCTTTTACACCTGAACATCACTCAACTTTCATCAACTTACAATTGTGTAGGACGGTGTGAGCACTAACTACACACAGATACACAGATGATTACAGCATTACATTGTGAACACTGACTACATGAGAACATAAGAAATTAGAGCAGGAGTAGATCCTTGACTCTGCCATGCAATATGACCATGGCTGATCATCAGCCTTAACTCCACTTTCCTACCCTTTCCCCATATCCCTTGATTCTCTAAGAGACTAAAAATCTGTCTATCTCAGCCTTAAATATATTCAATGTTGGAGCAGCCAACTCCAAAGATACACAATGCTCTGAGTGAAGGAATTTCTCCTCACCTCAGTCCTAAATGATTGATACCTTATCCTGACACTGTGCCCCTGTGTTTTAGATTCCCCGACCAGTAGAACTAACCTCTTGGTGTCAATCCTGTCCAACCCCTTGAAAATCTCTTCAGCTTCAATGAGATCACCTCTCATTCTTCTAAACTTCAGATAATATAGATCCAATTTACTCTGCCTCTCATCTCAGGAACCAACCAGCGAATCTTTGCTGCATCACATCCGATGCAAGAATATCATTCCTTAAATATGGAGACCATAAATGCACACAGTATTATAGATGTGGCCTCACTAAAACCCTGTTCAATTGTAGCAAGATTTCTCTATTCTTGTATCCCAATCCCCTTGCAATAAAGGCCAACATGCCATTTGCCTTCCTAACTGCTTGCTATACCTGCATGTTAATCTCCTGCATTCCTCGTACAAGCACACCCAACTCTCTCTGGACATCAACACTTTCAAGTTTCACACCTTTTTAAAAAAAACTCTGCTTTTCTAATGACCAAAGTGAATAACTTCGCACTTCCCAAAATATACTTCATCTGCCATCACGTTGCCCACTCACTTAACCTGTCTATATCTCTTTTCAGCCTCTTTATTACTACGCATATGCACAGACTGACTGTACATTCTATATCGAGCTTTGACTACGAACATGTTGCATCTTGGCTGTATATATTGACCCCTGGTGAAGCCTGTGAATCGGCTACATTCAGAGCAAGTTTAGTTTATTCACTGATCAGAAATATTGTTATGAGCCTCCAGAGGGAGCTGTGGGACTTGGTCACTTTAAACCTGGCATGTTCACTGACTACTCGAGATATGACCAGGTAACGGTAATATGATCAATAATAACTTCAACTCAGACCATACTAACCAATCCTCAGCACTATATTTCATTCAGTGTAATAGTAAGGAAGAGCCCTTTGGTGTCAGTAACCATAATTTGATAGTATAATCCAATAGTTCAAAACTGTTCTGGGTATACAACAGAGTGGAATGAGGAAGAAGCTTAAACAAGTTAGCCGAGGTTTGTATGCAGAGCTCTTTCTGTTGGGAGGGAACGTAGAACATGCAGGCTTACTGCATTCAAAAGAATCATTAAACACAGACCAAAGACACATGATGCTAAATGGATTAACAACTTCAGACAAAGAAAAAGCATAAGCAAATCAAACTTTTTTTAAAAATCACCAATTGTTTCCTGAAATGGGCCTTATGTCCCTATGATTAGGGAGCATCTTTTTGCCTAATATCTAGTTGCACAGCACTCAGGCCCTCTTTGTCTATAACTGGATACTATGATCTCACACGTTTTTACACTTTCCCTCTTTTCAGAGAGCAGCCTAAAATACAGTAGTAGTAAGTACATATACTGCCACAATCAAACCTGCTTCTGTTTCTAACTGACTCGCACACCGCCTACAGAGTGTGATCTGTGTCTGACTGACTTGCACACCCTACAGAGTGTGATCTGTGTCAGACTGACTCAGACCCTACAGAGTGAGATCTGTGTCTGACTGACTCGCACACCCTACAGAGTGAGATCTGTGTCTGACTGACTTGCACACCACCTACAGAGAGAGATCTGTGTCAGACTGACTCGCACACCCTACAGAGTGAGATCTGTGTCAGACTGTTTGACATACACAGTAAATGGTAGGACACTAAGGAGTGCGGAGGAACAAAGGAATCTGGGAGTTCAGATACATAATTCCCTGAAAGTGGCGTCACAGGTAGACAAGGTTGTAAAGAAAGCTTTTGGAATACTGGCCTTCATAAATCAAAGTATTGAGTAAAGGAGTTGGGATGTTATGGTGAGGTTGTATAAGACATTGGTGAGGCCAACTTTGGAGTATTGTGTGTAGTTCTGGTCACCTAACTACAGGAAGGATATCAGTAAGATTGAGAGAGTGCAGAGAAGATTTACTAGGATGTTGCCAGGTCTTAAGGAGTTGAGTACAGGGAAAGATTAAACAGGTTAGGACTTTATTCCTTGGAGCGTAGAAGAATGAGGGGAGATTTGATAGAAGTTTACAAAATTGTGAGGGGTATAGACAGAGTAAATGCGAGTAGACTCTTTCCACTTAGATTAGGAGAAATAAACATGAGAGGACATGGCTTTAGGGTGAAAGGGGAAAGGTTTAGGAGGAACATTAGGGGGAACTTCTTCACTCAGAGAGTGGTGAGAGTGTGGAACGAGCTACCATCTGACGTGGTAAATGCGGGCTCACTCTTAAGTTTTAAGAATAAATTAGATAGATACATGGATGGGAGAGGTCTGGAGGGTTATGGACTAGGTGCAGGTCAATGGGACTAGCGGAATAATATTTCGGCACAGACTAGAAGGGCCGAATGGCCTGTTTTCTGTGCTGTAGTGTTCTATGGTTCTATGACTCGCACACTCTACAGAATGAGATCTGTGTCAGACTGACTCGCACACCCTACAGAGTGAGATTTGTGTCAGACTCACTCGCACACCCTACAGAGTGAGATCTGTGTCAGACTGACTCGCACACCCTACAGAGTGAGACCTGTGTCAGACTGACTCGTACACCCTACAGAGTGAGACCTGTATCAGACTGACTCGCACACCCTACAGAGTGACACCTGTGTCAGACTCACTCGCACACCCTACAGAGTGAGACCTGTGTCAGACTGACTCGCACACCCTACAGAGTGAGATCTGTGTCAGACTCACTCGCACACCCTACAGAGTGAGATGTGTCAGACTCACTCACACACCCTACAGAGTGAGATCTGTGTCAGACTCACTCGCACACCCTACAGAGTGAGATCTGTGTCAGACTGACTCGCACACCCTACAGAGTGAGATCTGTGTCAGACTGACTCGCACACCCTACAGAGTGAGATCTGTGTCAGACTGACTCGCACACCCTACAGAGTGAGATCTGTGTCGAATGCCTTTTGGAAGTCCATATACACCACATCACCGGCCTTGCCCTCATCAACCGTCTGTGTTGTCTCTTCAAAAAACTCCAAGTTAGTTAAACACAATTTTCCTTTAACAAATCCATGCTGATTCTTCCCAATCAATCCACATTTTTCCATGTGACTATTAATTACATAAGAACTAGGAGCAGGAGTAGGCAATTCAGCCCCTCGAGCCTGCCCCGCCATTCAATACATTCATGGTTGATCTTATTTCGGCCTCAACTCCAATTTCCTGCCCTCTCCCCATAACCCTTCAACTCATTACTAATTAAAAATCTGTCTATCTCCTCCTTAAATTTATTCAGCGTCCCGGCATCCACTGCACTCTGAGATAGTGAATTCCACAGATTCACAACCCTTTGAGAAAAGTAATTCCTCCTCATCTCTGATTTAAATCTACCACCCCTTAGCCTAAAACTATGGCCTCTCATTCTAGAATGCCCCACAAGGGGAAACATCTGCTCCACACCTACTTTGTCTATCCCCTTTAGCATCTTATATACCTCAATTAGATCTCCTCTCATCCTTCTAAATTCTACTGAGCATAGGCCTAAACTGCTCAATCTCTCCTCATAAGACAAGCCCCGCATCTCTGGAATCAATCTCGTGAATCTCCACTGAACCGCCTCCAATGCAACTACATCCTTCCTCAAGTAAGGGGAACTGTGCACAGTACTCCAAGTGCGGTCTCACCAATGCCTTGTACAGTTGCAAAAATACTTCTCTATTTTTATACTCTATTCCTTTAGCAATGAATGCCAAAATTCCATTTGCCTTCCTTATTACCTGCTGTACCTGCATACTAGCTTTCAGCGATTCATGCACAAGGACACCCAGATCCCTCTGCACTGAAGCATTCTGAAGTTTCTCTCCATTTAAATAATAAGTCGCCTTTTTATTCTTCTGACCAAAATGGATAATCTCACATTTATGATTACCTATCCCGAATTATTCTAACGCGAATAATTGATTCTATAAGTTTCCCCACCATCGAAGTTAAACTGACTGGTCTGTAATTGCAGGGCAGATCTTTACAACCTTTTTTGAAAAAGGGTATAATGTTTGCAATTCCGCAGTCCTTCGGCACCTCCCCCGAATCCAGGGAACATTGAAAGATTATTGCCAGTGCCTCTGCAATTTCCACTCTCGCTTCCTTTCATATTTTTGGATGCATCTCATCCGGTCCCGGTGCCTTATCAACTTTTAAGTACTGACAGCTTATCCAATACCTCCTCCTTATCAATTTTAAGTCCCTCTAGTGACTGAGTTTCCTCCCCTGTCACCATGGCCTGGGCAGCATCTGCCTCATAGGTAAAGACAGATGCAAAGTATTCATTTAACATCTCAGCCATGCCTCTTGCCTCTATGTGTAAATCCCCTTTTTGGTCTCTAATCAGCCCTAATCCTCCTTTTTACCACCCTTTTACTCTTGATGTGCTTGTAGAATACTTTGGGATTTGCTTTTATATTAGCTGCCAGTCTTTTTTCATAATCCCACTTTGCTTCTTGTATTTGCTTTTTCACATCCCTTTTGAACATTCTCTATTCAGCTTGGTTCTCAATTGTATTTGCTACCTGACCCCTGTTGTAAGCACTTTTTCTTCTTTAACTGAATTTCTATCTCCTTTGTGATCCAGGGAGCTCTGGATTTGTTTGTCCTACCCTTCCCTTTTGAGGGAACATACCTTGACTGTGCCTAAACCATCTCCTCTTTGAAGGTAGCCCATTGTTCAGCTACTGTTTTTCCCACCAACCTTTGGTTATAGTCTGTCCGGCCCAGCTCCGTTCTTGCCCCATTGAAGTCCGCTCTCTGCCAGTTGATTATTCTCTCTCTGGATTGACCAGTATCCTTCTCCACTGTCATCCTAAACCTTATGATACAATGATCATTGTCCCCTAAATGTTCCCCCACTGTCACTCGATCCACTTGGCCCACCTCATTCCCAAGAACCAGGTCTAGCAGTGCCTCCTTTCTTGTTGGACTGGACACATACTGCAGTAGGAAATTCTCCTGAACACAATCTAGGAACGCTTGTCCCTCACTGCCCCTTACACTACCACTATCCCAGTCTATATACGGGTAATTAAAGTCCCTCATTATAACTACTCTACGGTGTTTACACCTCTCTGTAATTTCCTTGCAGATTGGTTCCTCTGTATCCTTCCCACTAGCTGGTGGTCTATATATTACACTGAGCAATGTAATTGTACCCTTCTTATTCCTTAGCTGTAGCCAAATCAATTCTGTCCATGAATCCTTTGACACATCCTCTTTTTCCAGTACTGCAATACTCTCCTTAACCAAAAATGCCACCTGTCCTCCTGTTTTCTCTTTCCTATCTTTTCTGAACACCTTATAACCAGGAATATTTAACACCCAGATCTGCCCTTCCTTAAGCCAGGTCTCTGTTATCGCCACAACATCATAATCCCACAAGGCAATTTGTGCCTGTAACTCCCCAATTTTATTAACTATACTCCGTGCATTCACACACGTGCAGTGTAACCCTGATTTAGACTTCATTACTTACTCCCTTACTCCGACTCCATCTATTAACTTACTATTCTCTATTTTAGCGCTATCTGCCTCTCCCAGCATTCCGTGTACCCTGGTATTACTTTCTCATATTCTCTCCTGGTTCCCACTCCCCTGGCGAGTTAGTTCAAACTCTCCCCAATAGCACTAGCAAAACGCCCTTGCCCCTTGAAGCCTCTTTGCATCCTCCTCACAACTTATATTTCCACCTGGTTTGTGTCATCATCAAACTTGGAAATATTCCAATTGATCCCCACATCCAAATCATTGATATAGACTGTGAATAGCTGGGGCCCAACACTGATTCTTGCGTTACCCCACTAGTCACAGCCTGTGATCACAGTATATAAGTTGACCTGGCGTATCAGACAACCCAATTATTTTTGGCACTAAAATGCGTGTTTAAGCCTATACTCGGCCTGCAAGTCAACCCAGATCTCACTCTGTAGGCTGTGTGAGAATCAGTCAGACACAGATCTCACTCTGTAGGCTGTGTGTGAATCAGTCAGACACAGATCTCACTCTGTAGGCTGTGTGTGAATCAGTCAGACACAGATCTCACTCTGTAGGCTGTGTGTGAATCAGTCAGACACAGATCTCACTCTGTAGGCGGCGTGTGAATCAGTCAGACACAGATCTCACTCTGTAGGCTGTGTGTGAATCAGTCAGACACAGATCTCACTCTGTAGGCTGTGTGTGAATCAGTCAGACACAGATCTCACTCTGTAGGCTGTGTGAGAATCAGTCAGATCAGATCTCACTCTGTAGGCGGCGTGTGAATCAGTCAGACACAGATCTCACTCTGTAGGCTGTGTGTGAATCAGTCAGACACAGATCTCACTCTGTAGGCTGTGTGTGAATCAGTCAGACACAGATCTCACTCTGTAGGCTGTGTGTGAATCAGTCAGACACAGATCTCACTCTGTAGGCTGTGTGTGAATCAGTCAGACACAGATCTCACTCTGTAGGCTGTGTGTGAATCAGTCAGACACAGATCTCACTCTGTAGGCGGTGTGTGAATCAGTCAGACACAGATCTCACTCTGTAGGCTGTGTGTGAATCAGTCAGACACAGATCTCACTCTGTAGGCTGTGTGAGAATCAGTCAGACACAGATCTCACTCTGTAGGCTGTGTGAGAATCAGTCAGACACAGATCTCACTCTGTAGGCTGTGTGAGAATCAGTCAGACACAGATCTCACTCTGTAGGCGGTGTGTGAATCAGTCAGACACAGATCTCATTCTGTAGGGTGTGCGAGTCAGACAGACGCATCTCACTCTGTAGGGTGTGCGAGTCAGTCAGACACAGATCTCACTCTGTAGGCTGTGTGAGAATCAGTCAGACACAGATCTCATTCTGTAGGGTGTGCGAGTCAGACAGACACATCTCACTCTGTAGGGTGTGCGAGTCAGTCAGACACAGATCTCATTCTGTAGGCTGTGTGCGAGTCAGTCAGACATAAGGAAGTCTTGCTAAAACTATACAAGGCACTAGTTAGACCACACCTAGAATAGTGTGAACAGTTTTGGTCCCCTTATCTAAGGAAAGATATACTGGCATTGAAGGCAGTCCAGAGAAGGTTCACTAGGTCGATCCCGGGATGGAGGGATTTTCTTATGAGAGGTTGAGTAGGTTGGGCCTGTACTCATTAGAGTTTAGAAGAATGAGAGGCGACCTTATTGAAACACACAAGATTCTTAGGAGGCTTGACAGGGTAAATGCTGAGAGGTTGTTTTCCCCTGTGGGAGAGTCTAGGACCAGAGGGAATAATCTCAGAGTAAGAGGTTGCCCATTTAAAACAGAGATGAGGAGGAATTTCTTCTCTCAGAGGCTAGGGAATCAAGGGTCATTGGGAAAAGGCAGGAAAGTGAAGTTGATGATTATCAGATCAGCCATGATCTCATTGAATGGTGGAGCAGACTCGATGGGCCGAATGGCCTTCTGCTCCTACATCTTATGGTCCCCTCACCCCACCCTTCCCCTCTTTCTACTAATAAATTTTCTCAGTGTACATGGATTATGCCAGTTTTAAAAGCATAATTTTTTTCAAAATATAATGCAGTATGACTATGAATTCAATCGGAGCATGGGAAACAGTGCAACTTTATAGTTACATCACAAAAGATGACTTACAACTTTAAAAGAAATCATTTATTGAAATAATTTCAAAAATTTACAATAAAATGTATGTTAAACTTTTTGTCCTGGCTATTAACACCGTTTGATGTGAAGTGTAAAACTATCCAATGGACATGGTGGTGTGAATGATATGTATGCGCTCTATCACATTCGGCCAGGCGATTGCAGTATCCTGCAGTAATTAGGCAGCGATCTTGTTATTCGCTGAAACACGAGGCAGAGTAGACAGTAAAGTGCCTTAAAGGCGATTGGAGTTGGGTTTCTGTGCAAGTCTGAAGAAACGAGTCTTGGAGTCATATAAATACATTTTTTTATGTTAACTGAAAGTGCACAATTTCAATAGATTTGAAAGCAGGAATGTGAGTTTTTATGGAGTTACATGTGTATTAGTTTGTATCTGATGTTTTTCTATTGGTCGATAATAATAGAGGGAGGAAAAAGATTGAATTTTTGCAATAGAATTTAATATATGGTACATTTTCCTTTGCTGGGTGCAGTTAGACAGGCAGAAAATGATTTATTTTCTTTCTCTTCAGCACAAATTTCTATTTCAAGGCATCAGAACAAATGACTTAACAAATAAAATATTGAAAATATTCTTCCTCTCCAAAAAGAGTAGAGTTTGGCTTTGCCATCTTCTGATGTAAGTGGTGTACTGTTTTTCAGTGCCTACCAATGGAGACAAGTCTGAGTATTTGCACTCCTTGCTGTTGGGTGGCTTGACACACTTAATACTTGGCGTGTAAGTCAACCCTGTTTTTGGAAGAATTTTTTGAAGCTTCAACAGTTGACTTAAACACAACGATCTATAGCATTTTTATCATAACCGTAGATTCTATTTACTCTTTTTATTTGCTTTATTCCATTTACCTGCTATTCAGTGATATTTGAAGCATCCTCGTTTTTCTTTTAATGGTATGAATGTATCACACTGAAGGAAGCCTTTGGCCTTATGTGTCCATGCTGGAATTGAGCGAGGTATCAGAGAGCTACTGGGACAGCCAGAAGGAGAGCCGAGAAAGGATGTTCAAGATGGTCAGTGCTTTTTGTCATTGATCTTTTGCTGTCCTGTGTAGGGATTAGTGCAAAGGCGAGAGAGCCGAACTCCACATTCACTTTCTGTATCAGCACTGCATATGAGGGCACGTACCTAGATTCCTATTACCTGGACATTCAGATCCAGCTTCCTCGCAAGATCGTTCGTCACAACATTCCCGCCTTCATCCCACTCGAGCAGACGGCTCACACCTACCTACAGCAAGACCTGCGGCAATTCATGGATGTGCTGCGCAATGCCTTGAATGCCTACACCAGCAGAAGATATCAGGTGGAGCAGTTGCAGGTATACAGTGGAGTAAAGTTCCGTCTACTCTGTCCTCATTAAACACTCCCAGGGCAGCTACAGCACGGGGTTAGATACAGAGAAAAACACCCTCTACACTGTCCCCGTCAAACACTCCCAGGGCAGGTACAGCTCTGGTTCAGATACAGAGTAAAGCTCCCTCTGCACTGTCCCCATCAAACACCCCCAGGACAGGTACAGCACATGATTAGATACAGAGTAAAGTTCCCTCCACACTGTCCCCATCAAACACTCCCAGGTCAGGTACAGCACACAGTTAGATACAGAGTAAAGCTCACTCTACACTGTCCCCATCAAACACTCCCAGGACAGGGACAGCACGGGGTTAGATACAGAGTAAATCTCCCTCTACACCGTCCCCATCAAACACTCCCAGGACAGGTACAGCACACGGTTAGATACAGAGTAAAGCTCCCTCTACACTGCCCCCATCAAACACTCTCAGGACAGGTACAGCACGGGGTTAGATACAGAGTAAAGCTCCCTCTACACTGTCCCCATCAAACACTCTCAGGACAGGTACAGCACGGGGTTAGATACAGAGTAAAGCTCCTGGGAATGTTGTACTACAAACCTGTGGGTTTATAATAAACTAGTCACTGATGCTGACACTTTTTCCCAGGAACGCCATGCTGCATCCCTGACGGGCCAAGTACAGAGGAACACTGGGTATAACTCATTGAAGCTTCAGTATCCAATTCAGTGTGGGGACGTGGAGCACAATGTCCAGGTGAAGCTGGTCTATAGGGATCTTGCAAGCTACCTTCCAACTGGAGTCACACTCACCTGTATAGGTAAGAGCAGAAAGGAGTTGGATTCCAATGCATGGTAACTGTATAATGACAGCTGGTACATACAAATTTAACTTTGTGTGATAGATACTGTGTTAACAGTTCTACTGGGATGTGATCCCATGATACTGACTGCCCTGTGGTACTGCTCCTGACCATGCCCTGAAGAAGGGTCATACGGATTCGAAACGTTCACTTTGTTTTTCTCCCTCCACAGATGCTGTCAGACCTGCTGAGCTTTTCCAGCATTTTCTGTTTTTGTCTTTTGCACTGATGTGCTGGGCTCCCTCTTCATTGAGGATTGTCGACCACCATTCACGACTGGATGTGGCAGGACTGCAGAGCTTAGATTTGATCCATTGGTTGTGAAATCCCTTAGCTTTGACTATCACCTCCAGCTTTTGCTGTTTGGCATGAAAGTAAACCTGTTTCTGTAGGTTCACCAGGTTGTCACCTCTTTTTCAGGTATGCCTGGTTCTGCTTCTGGCATGCCCTCCTGCACTCTTCATTAAACCAGTAATTGTAGAGTGGGGGATATGCTGGGCCATGAGGTTGCAGATTGTGTTCGAGTACAATTCTGCTGCTGCTGATGGCCCACAGCGCCTCATGGATGCCCAGTCTTGAGTTGCTAGATCTGTTCAAAATCTATCCAGCATGGTAGTAGTGCCACACAACATGATCGAGGGTATCCTGAATGTGAAGACGGAACTTAGTCTCCACAACGACTGTGCAGTGGTCACTCCCCTGATACTGCCATGGACAGATGTATCTGCGACAGGCAGGTAGGTGAGGATGAGATCAAGTATGTTTTTCCCTCTTGTTGGTTCCCTCACCACCTGCCGCAGACTCAGTCTAGCAGCTATGTTCTTTACTGACCGAGCTGGCCGAGTCCTAGTGGTGCTACCAAGCCACTCTGGGTGGGAGAATTCAATGTCCATCACCAAAAGGATATTCTGCGTCTTTGCCACCCTCAGTGCTTCCTCCAAGCGGTGTTCAACATGGAGGAACATTGATTCATCAGCTGAGGGAGGGCGGTATGTGGTAATCAGCAGGAGGTTTCCTTGATCATGTTTGACTTGATGCTGTGAGACTTCATGGGGCCCAGAGTCGATGTTGAGGACTCCCAGGGCAACTCCTTCCCGACTGTATATCACTGTGCCTCCACCTCTGGCGGTATGATGGTGGTGTCTGGGAGGTATGATTCCGTGAGGATGACTGTGTCAGGCTGTTGCTTGACTAGTCTGTGAGACAGCTCTCCCAATTTTGGCACAAGCCCCCATATGTTAGTAAGGAGGGCTTTGCAGGGTTGACAGGGCTGAGATTGCCATGGTCGTTTCCAGTGCCTTGGTTAATGCTCGGTGTTCTGTCCGGTTTTATTCTTTTTTAACTTTTCTGTAGCGGTTTGGTACAACTGAGTGTCTCGCTCAGCCATTTCAGGGGGCATTTAAGAGTCAACTACATTGCTGTGGGTCTGGAGTCACATGTAGGCCAGACCAGGTATGGACAGCAGATTCCCTTCCCTAAAGGACATTAGTGAACCAGATGGGTTTTTATGACAATCGGCAATGGTTTCATGGTCATCATTGTTGAGACTCACTTTAGATTCCAGATTTATTAATTGAATTTAAATTCCAGCAGCTGTTGTGGGATTTGAATTCATGTCTTTATTATTCGTCAATTGTATAAACGACATAGATGACTATGTGGGGGGTAGGATTAGTAAATTTGCGGATGACACAAAGATTGGCCAGGTGGTTAATAGTGAGGTTGAGTGTCTTGGGCTACAGGAAGATATAGACGGGATGGTCAAATGGGCAGATGGAATTTAACCCTGAAAAGTGTGAGGTGATACACTTTGGAAGGAGTAATTTGACGAGGAAGTATTCAATGAACGGCATGGCACTAGGAAGTTCTGAGGAACAAAGGGGCCTTGGTGTGTGTGTCCATAGATCTCTGAAGGCAGAGGGGCATGTTAGTGGGGTGGTGAAAAGGCATATGAGACACTTGCCTTTATCAATCGAGGCATAGATTACAAAAGTAGGGAGATCATGTTGGAGTTGTATAGAACCTTGGTGAGGCCACAGCTGGAGTACTGTCTGCAGTTCTGGTCACCACATTATAGGAAGGATGCGATTGCACTGGAGGGGGTGCAGAGGAGATTCACCAGGATGTTGCCTGGGATGAAACATTTAAGTTATGAAGAGAGGTTGGATAGACTTGGGTTGTTTTCATTGGAGCAGAGAAGACTGAGGGGCGACCTGATCAAGGTGTACAAGATTATGAGGGGCATGGACAGGGTGGATAGGGAGCAGCTATTCCTCTTAGTCGAAGGGTCAGTCACGAGGGGACATAAGTTCAAAGTGAGGGGCAGGAGGTTTAGGGGGGATGTGAGGAAAAACCTTTTTACCCAGAGGGTGGTAACAGTCTGGTATGCGCTGCCTGGGAGGGTGGTGGAGGCGGGTTGCCTCACATCCTTTAAAAAGTACCTGGATAAGCATTTGGCACGTCATAACATTCAAGACTATGGGCCAAGTGCTGGTAAATGGTATTAGGTAGATAGGTCAGGTGTTTCTTACCCGTCGGTGAAGACTCGATGGACCGAAGGGCCTCTTCTGCACTGAGAGATTCTGAGATTCTGTCTTTGGAGTATTAGTCCAGGCCTCTGGATTACTGGTCCAGTAACATTATCATAATGCCATCATTCCCATTGTATTCTGTTTATTGGGTGAGGTCAGTATGGGCTCAGCTGATGTGAGTTCCCTCGTTCAGTCCCCTCCTACAAGGGTCTACAATCCGCATGTGACTGAGACTTGTCTATATGCAGTTATTCCTTCAGTAGGAGAA
Organism: Cetorhinus maximus; assembly: GCF_964194155.1. Lineage (NCBI taxonomy): Eukaryota > Metazoa > Chordata > Chondrichthyes > Lamniformes > Cetorhinidae > Cetorhinus > Cetorhinus maximus. Next base: position 19,137 of record NW_027597388.1, read on the forward strand.
TGAAAAGTGTGAGAGTTCCCACCTGTCCTGCTCACTGCAATTGTCTTATTTTACACTAGGGGCAGATGCAGAATTTGCGGAGGCAAAGTTAGAATGTCATCGGCGACTCTTCCGAAACATGGAACTTCACCGAGTATTTGACACGTTAAAGCTGCAGGAAGAAGTGGTCATATCAGGCAGCAGCCTCCCGACAGTGCACAGCTCAGCTGCCCGCTCCTGCTAGTGAATGCCACACATACTTCACCACCCAAAGTACAAAGAGGCTATGGAAGAGGGGGCAGGAGGCAAGTTGGGTTGATCTTGAAGCTATGCATTATTCTTCAGTTAAAGGGATGACTGATTCTGTAACATTTGCTGTTTTCTGCATCTTTTTGTTTGGACTGGAGTGTCAGCTGTGGCTCAGTGGGTGTTGCTAGTGTTCTGAGCCAAGAGGCCATTGGGTTCAATCCTCACGCCAGAGATTGAGCATATAACCCAGGCTTCTCATTATTGAGGGAGTGCTGAGAAAGTGCCACACCATAAGAAGACAGTACTGGGGGAGTGCTGCATTGTGGAGGGTGACGGTCAGTACCAAGGGTGCACTGCACTGCCGGGGCGTCAGTACTGAGGGAATGCTGCATTGTTGGGCAAGTGGGGTGGGTCAGTGCTGAGGGAGCACCACACTGTCAGAGGGTCAGTGACAGTGCAGCATTCCCTCAGCACTGACCCTCTGACAGTGCAGCACTCCCTCAGCAGAGGGTCAGTATTGAGGGAGCACTGCACTGTCAGAGGGTCAGCACTGAGGGAGCGCTGCACTATTGGAGATGCCATCTTTGGAATGAGATGCCTCTCAGGTGGATGTTAGAGATACCTGTGCATTATTGGAAGATGAGCATGGAGTTTCTTGATGGCACGGGCAATATTCCTCCCTCAACCAACATCATCAAAAAATATATTATTTGGTTATTTATCTTGTGCTTATTTGTATTAAGATGGTGACTACATTTGAGACCTTACTTTGGCTGAAACACTCAGGGATCCGGAGGTTGTGGAAGATATTCATGAAATTGAAATTCTTTCTTTCACTGAATTTTACCAGTTTACAATGAGGATTTTGTAAAGCTGAATAAAATTATACACCACTCAAAAAATAATCCTTGTGATATATTTCTGATAAAGGGTTACGACCCAAACACAGCTTGTCTTTCCCTGTCCCATCTCAGTTCTCCAAAGAGATGCATGCGATGTGAAATGACCTTAGTTTGATTTTTTAATTCCCTTTCCAGGTTAGTCCATTACACTGAATTGTCCCGAATTCAACAAATACTGCCAGGTAAGTGCTACTCTAAATCAAATGACATTCTCCCCACACGAAAGTGCTTGTCAATGACCACATCCAACAAGAGACAATTTAACTATCTCCCCTTGACATGGACTAGCCATATAAATACTGTGGCTACAAGAGCAGGTCAGAGGCTAGGCAAATTCCAAACCTGTGACCTCTTCCACCTTGAAGAAAGGACAGCAGATGCATCACCTGGAAGTTCCCATCCAAGTCACTCACCATCCTGACTTGGAAATATATCGCTGTTCCTTCACTGTCATTGGGTCAAAATCCTGGAACTCCCTCCCTAACAGCACTGTGGGTGTACCTACACCACGTGGAATGCAGCGGTTCAAGAAGGCAGCTCACCACCACCTTCTCAAAGAGCAACTAGGGATGGGCAATAAATACTGACCCAGCCAGCGAAGCCCACATCCTGTGACTGAATAAAAAAAAACCTAACATGTACCGTACCTGCCCTGGTAGTGTTTGATGGGGGCAGTGTAGTGGGAGCTTTCCTCTGTATCTAACCCCGTGCTGTACCTGTCCTGGGAGTGTTTTATGGAAACAGTGTAGAGGGAGCTTTACTCTGTATCTAACCCCGTGCTGTACCTGTCCTGGGAGTGTTTTATGGAGACAGTGTAGAGGGAGCTTTACTCTGTATCTAACCCCGTGCTGTATCTGTCCTGGGAGTGTTTGAGGGGGACAGTGTAGAGGGAGCTTTACTCTGCGTCTAACCCCGTGCTGTATCTGTCCTGGGAGTGTTTGATGGGGACATTGTTGTAACCCATCATTATACTGCTGTTCTGTGAAAGGAGATAAGATTGTGTCTTGAAGCAACAGCCCCAGTGATGGGCCCTTTATTCAGGTTGTGCCCTAGATGTGAGACAATCTACCCAATGGAATTCGATTGCAAAAATCTGACAATCTACAGGTTTACAGCCGCTCTGTCATTATTGAGTTATTTGATGACTCTGCCTGCCCTCTTTCCACAGCTGCCTCTGCTTCAAACATTCATCCACAGGTACAGTCTGTATTACTGCTCTCCTCCGCAATCAGCAAGTTTCAATACTGAGAGTGTTTTAACTAACCAGAGCAGCCGAGTTTATAATAGACAAGTAATCTTCCAGACTGAGTCACAAAATTACCATTTAATACAGACTTTACAAAGAATGTACAATGATCTGTTTGGAAAACCGTTTGTTTTGAGAAGCTCGCTGACCCTTCTCTGCTCTGCTTCACCCCCATCTTTTCAGCCACTGTACTAGTAGCTGCTTCATAACCTCCGTGGGGTGGTACTAAGCAATCCCTGCTGTCCTAGGAACTTGGTGGTGAGATGTAGGCTTACTCCTACACTGCTTTACTGTGACAGTCCTTACAGGTTACTGGGCTCAGGGGGGGTCTGTGTTCCCTGAGGATGAAAGGGTCACACATGCCAAATGGGAAAACGTTCTCAGTTTTCAGCAACCTTCCCAAATGCAGGTTTCATTCAACCAGGACTCAGGTGTCCTTATGCTGGATGCAACAGCAGCACAGAGGAGACGTTGAAGTCAATGATGAACTCATTGTTTGGGGGTTGCTATTTAACTCACTGGTTAACTGAAGGCTATACATCAATCAGTTGTTGAAATAATTAAACATTCAAATTAGTGTTTAAATCAATTACACACCAGCCTCACTTTGAGTGCCTTGCACATTAATTCTGGCATTGCCCACTCTGCAAGTGTGACAGGCTGTAGAGTTCAACACTGGCTTTATCATCTTGCCACCAAGCCTCTTATATTAAGTGTGATTTGTGCGGACAGTACTATAAACTGTTCCGACCACCTGTAGCTGTTCATACAATTGGAAGAGCAGCAGAGTTCTGACCAAAATCATGCCTGAATATCACTAAAAACAGATTTTTCCCCATTTCTGTCTATGGAATGTTGCCGTGTATAAATGGTTAACTACACTTGAGTGTAATTTAGTTTTATGTGGAGCATGTTGAGGTGATTCTGGGAGATGTGATGAGGTACTGTTTAAATGCAACCCTTTCAATAGTTACTGTGCTTGAAACAGCCTAACTTATTTCTGATGCACCACAAACTTCAGATTTAATCCTCTCAGCGACTCAAAGGGTTTGACTGAAAGTTCCCCATAGCCCCAAATGCCCTGCCTTTTATTCTTTCTTCCCCTCTGTCACCTATCTCTTTACCACAACTCATTCTAAATCTTAGCAACACTCGCCAACTTCATTCTGCCCTTCACCCACAATCCTCAAGGTTGTTCCCGATCATTTTCGGACATGCCTCACATTGTCTTCAACTCTTTCTAACTTGATGGCACCTGCACTGCTGTCAAAAACAGCACGCCATCATAGGAACATCGGGCTTAGGAGCAGGAATAGGCCATTCAGCCCTTCGAGCCTACTCCTCCATTTGATAAGATCATGGTTGATCTGGTTGTGGTCTCAACTCCACTTTCCTGTCTCTTCCCTGTAACCCGAGACTCCCTTGTCCATCAAAAATCTATCTAAAAAATATTCAATGACCCAGCCTTCACCACTATCTGGGGAAGAGAGTTCCAAAGATTGACAACTCTGAGAGTAAAGCATTCTCATCTCCTCTTATTCTTCAATTGTCTCCCCTGGTTCTAGTCTCCCCCACAAGAGGAAATATCCTCCTGGTATCCACCCTATCAACTCCCCTCAGGATTTTATGTTTCAATAAGATCATCTCTCATTCTCCTAAACCCCAATGGGTATATCCCAACCTGTTTAATCTTTCTTCATAAGATAAGCCCTTCATCCCGGGAACGAGTCGAGTGAATCTTCTCTGAACTGCTTCTAATGCAATTAAGGAGACCAAAACTGTACACAGTGCTCCAGATGTGGTCTCACCAAGGCCCTGTACAGCTGCAGTAAAACTTCCTTATTTTTATATTCCATTCCCCTTTCAATAAACACCAACATTCCATTTGCCTTCCGAATCACTTGCTGTTCCTGGATGAGTGCAGCTCCCACAACACTCAAGAAGCTCGACACCGTCCAGGACAAAGCCCCACTTGATTGGCACCATATCCACAAACATTCACTCCCTCCACCACTGACATATAGTAGCAGCAGCATTACCATCAACAAGATACACTGCAGGAATTCACCAAGGCTCCTTCAACAGCACCTTCCAAACCCACGACCACTACCATCTAGAAGGACAAGGGCAGCAGATAGATGGGAACACCACCAGCTGGAGGTTCCCCTCCAAGTCACTCATCATCCTAACTTGGAAATATATCACTGTTCCTTCACTGTCGCTGGGTCAAAATCCTGGAGCTCCCTCCCTAACAGCACAGTGGGTGTACCTACACCACATGGACTGCAGCAAGTCAAGAAGGCAGCTCACCACCACCTTCTCAAAGGCAATTAGGGATGGGTAATAAATGCTGGCCCAGCCAGCGACACCCACATCCCATGAACGAATAAAAAAAAACCCGCACACTAACTTCGTGATTCATGTACCAGGACACCCAGATCCCTCTGTACCACCAAGCTCTGTAGTCTCATAGGATAGAATATAGAACGTTTACAGCACAGAAAGAGGCCACTCGGCCCATCGTGTTTGTGCTGGTTGAAAAACGAGCCATCCGGCCGAACCCCACTTTCCAGCATTTGGTCCGTAGCCCTGCAGGTTACAGCACTTCAGGTGCAAATCCAGACACCTTTTCAATGAGTTGAGGGTTTTTGCCTCTACTACCCTTTCAGGCAGAATTCCAGACACCCACAACCTTCTGGGTGAAAAAGTTTTCCTATAAATAACTATAAATCTATGCCCCTAGTCACTGACCTCTCTGCTAAAGTAAATAGACCCTTCCCATCCACTCTACCCAGGCTCCACACAATGTTGTACATTTCTCCATTTAAATAGCATCCTGCTCTTCCACTCTTCCTGCCAAAATGGAACAATTTCACCCATGATTACTGTTTGATCATTTCTATCTCTGAACAATAATGGAATTTGTTTTTATCTGTTTTCCTTCTAGGAGGAAGGAACATCTCCCAGCAGAACGACGCACCGTACTGCTCTCCCAGCAGAACGACGCACCGTACTGCTCTCCCAGCAGAATGAGGTACCGCACTGCTCTCCCAGCAGAATGAGGTACCGCACTGCTCTCCCAGCAGAACGAGGCACCGCACTGCTCTCCCAGCAGAACGAGGCACCGCACTGCTCTCCCAGCAGAACGAGGTACCGCACTGCTCTCCCAGCAGAACGAGGCCCCCGCACTGCTCTCCCAGCAGAATGAGGTACCGCACTGCTCTCCCAGCAGAATGAGGTACCGCACTGCTCTCCCAGCAGAACGAGACACCCGCACTGCTCTCCCAGCAGAATGAGGTACCGCACTGCTCTCCCAGCAGAACGAGGCCCCCGCACTGCTCTCCCAGCAGAACGAGGCCCCCGCACTGCTCTCCCAGCAGAACGAGGCCCCCGCACTGCTCTCCCAACAGAACGAGGTACCCGCACTGCTCTCCCAGCAGAATGAGGTACCGCACTGCTCTCCCAGCAGAACGACGCACCCGCACTGCTCTCCCAGCAGAACGAGGCACCCGCACTGCTCTCCCAGCAGAACGAGACAACCGCACTGCTCTCCCAGCAGAATGAGGTACCGCACTGCTCTCCCAGCAGAATGAGGTACCGCACTGCTCTCCCAGCAGAACGAGGCCCCCGCACTGCTCTCCCAGCAGGACGAGGCACCGCACTGCTCTCCCAGCAGAACAAGGCCCCCGCACTGCCCTCCCAGCAGAATGAGGCACCCGCACTGCTCTCCCAGCAGAACGAGGCCCCCGCACTGCTCTCCCAGCAGAACGAGGCCCCCGCACTGCTCTCCCAGCAGAACGAGGCCCCCGCACTGCTCTCCCAGCAGAACGAGGCACCGCACTGCTCTACAGTCAAGACATCAGAAGCATTCCAGCTGTAAAAACTATCATTCCCCCACAATTCCAAACATCCATCCAGCCTCTCACCAAATACTTGAGTTCTTTCACCATATTCCCCAGTCCCCTCACCATATCACCTCCGGGCCTGTTGATGCTTCTCCCACATTTTGCCTGCCTGTTCCAATCCAGTGTTGTATGAATATTAAAAACCCAGTCACTATTGAAAAAGCAGGAGTCTCCTAGCATCCTGGACAACATCCCTTCCTCAACAAACAGATTAGCTGCTCACTCATCTCCTTACTATGGTACAATTGCTATCAGATTTTTAAATGCAAGTTCTTTTAGAAAAATAAATTAAGCCCTGACAATTCATACTGATCCTAGTCTGGCCTGTAATTTAATGTCCAACTTGAGGGCAGATGATTCGGTCAGTAGGTGGTATTGATTACTGCTGCCCATTACTGCCAGCACTTGGACAGGCACTACATGTACAGGCACTAGGCTGGAATATGGCAGCTTATTATCCTGGATGCGGTCAGGCAATGCGGGTGAACAAGCTGGTAATGATGATGGGGAAGTAATAGTGATGGGGTGTAACGGTGATGATGCTGTAATGGTGATGGGGAAGTAATGGTGATGGGGTGTAACGGTGATGATGCTGTAATGGTGATGGGGAAGTAATGGTGATGGGGTGTAATGGTGATAGAGTGTAACGGTGATGAGGCTGTAATGGTGATGGGGTGTAATGGTGATGAGGCTGTAATGGTGATGGGGTGTAATGGTGATGAGACTGTAATGGTGATGGGGCTGTAATGGTGATGTGGTGTAATGGTTATGAGACTGTAATGGTGATGAGACTGTAATGGTGATGGAGCTGTAATGGTGATGGGGCATAATGGTGATGAGACTGTAATGGTAATGGGGTGTAATGGTGATGAGGCTGTAACGGTGATGGGGTGTAATGGTGATGGGGTATAATGGTGATAGGGTGTAACGGTGATGAGGCTGTAATGTTGATGGGGTGTAATGGTGATGGGGCTGTAATGGTGATGGAGCTGTAATGGTGATGGAGCTGTAATGGTGATGGGGCATAATGGTGATGAGACTGTAACGGTAATGGGGTGTAATGGTGATGAGGCTGTAACGGTGATGGGGTGTAATGGTGATGGGGTATAATGGTGATAGGGTGTAACGGTGATGAGGCTGTAATGTTGATGGGGTGTAATGGTGATGGGGCTGTAATGGAGATGGGGTGTAATGATGATGAGTCTGTAACGGTGATGGGGTGTAATGGAGATGAGGCTGTAATGGTGATGAGGCTGTAATTCTAATGGGGCTGTAATGTTGACGGGGTGCAATGGTGATGGGTTGTAATGGTGATGAGGCTGCATCTGGTCTCCTATCTGGAAGAAGATGATAGTTTGGGTCTCGAGAAGATAAAGGTGCTCCAGTTGGAGAGCGTCCTACATACTAACACCTGGCATGACTGGGTGGTGGGAGAGAGTATTCCTGATTCTAGGTATAAAGACACAAAGGAGACAAATTTAAGCCTTTTGACCCGTGCTAACAGATATGTCAAATCTTTACATATATATAAATAAATAAACCTAAAACTGTAGCAGGGGAACTGCACAGGCTGGGAGAGCAGAGGAGCAAGCACTTAAAACAACTAGAGACCAAACAACGTACACAACAGGACATTAAAATCACTTGGACAGCTTCCATAGAATGCACCACCACTGGCTAACACATCATAAAATCAGCAGCCAATGCAGGAGAGGAACAGCAAAAACTAAATAAATGAAAGCAGCCTCGGATTGTCCTTCCACAGCTGGTTCAGGCTGCAGGTCACAGGCACTGTTTGTGGCCTTGGGCCGAGGTACAACCTGTTCTAGTTCCTCAGTGGCCCAGGTTAAAACGAAGGTTTGAGCGTCAGAGCACCAGGCTAGAAATCACTCACCAATCTTACCTAACTTATCTCTGTGCAGCAGAGATGGAATGCAGTTAGGTTCACTATCTGGTCACCCACTCCCATCTCAAATCATTCTGCCACACATACTGAGACTGTACTTTGTGGCTCATGTCCTCTTCATGTTCACTCGCCCTACTCCTCCTCTTGGTTTTGGCCCCTCCCTCAACTTCACTGATAGTGGATCTTGCCCTGGGCCAGAATGATGTAAGGAGGCTCCTCATATATTCTCCACCACCTGATGGGGCAGTGTCACAGATGAATTGTTGATGAAGGAACCTTGCTTCTCATGACCTTTCATGAAGTAAGTGATGAGCTCGCCCTTGCCCTTAACAAAGACAGGGCCTCGACGCACAAAGCAAAATCCGTAATCTTTCAGCACCAGGTATGTCTCCTCAACCACCTGCAAACAGAATGGGGAAACGGCGTGAGGGACAAGTGAGATTCCATCCTACAGTCCACATTCACCGCCATACACATCACCAAACTGCACCATTCACCGCCATACACATCACCAAACTGCACCATTCACCGCCACACACATCAACAAACTGCACCAGTCATCGCCACACACATCAACAAACTGCACCATTCACCGCCATACACATCACCAAACTGCACCATTCACCGCCACACACATCAACAAACTGCACCAGTCATCGCCACACACATCACCAAACTGCACCATTCACTGCCACACAGATCACCAAACTGCACTATTCACCGCCACACACATCACCAAACTGCACCATTCACCGCCACACACATCACCAAACTGCACCATTCACCGCCACACACATCACCAAACTGCACCATTCACCGCCACACATCACCAAACTGCACCATTCACTACCACACACATTACCAAAATGCATCATTCACTGAAACACACATCACCAAACTGCACCATTCACCGCAACACATCACCAAACTGCACCATTCACCGCAACACACACCAAACTGCACCATTGACCATCACACACATCAACAAACTGCAACATTCACCACCACACACATCACCAAATTGCACCATTCACAGAAACATACATCACCAAACTGCACCATTCACTGAAACACACATCACCAAACTGCATCATTCACCATCACACACATCACCAAACTGCACCATTCACTGAAACACACATCACCAAACTGCACCATTCACAGAAACACACATCACCAAACTGCACCGTTCACCGCAACACATCACCAAACTGAACCATTCACTGAAACACACATCACCAAACTGCACCATTCACTGCCACACACATCACCAAAGTGCACCATTCACTGAAATACACATCATCAAACTGCACCATTCACTGAAACACACATCACCAAACTGCACCGTTCACTGAAACACACATCACCAAACTGCACCATTCACTGAAACACACATCACCAAACTGCACCATTCACTGAAACACACATCACCAAACTGCACCATTCACTGAATCACACATCACCAAACTGCACCATTAACCGCAACACATCACCAAACTGCACCATTCACTGAAACACACATCACCAAACTGCACCATTCACTGAAACACACATCACCAAACTGCACCATTCACCGTCACACACATCACCAAACTGCACCATTCACTGAAACACACATCACCAAACTGCACCATTCACTGAAACACACATCACCAAACTGCACCATTCACTGAATCACACATCACCAAACTGCACCAATCACTGCAACACATCACCAAACTGCACCATTCACTGAAACACACATCACCAAACTGCACCATTCACTGAATCACACATCACCAAACTGCACCATTCACCGCAACACATCACCAAACTGCACCATTCACTGAAACACACATCACCAAACTGCACCATTCACTGAAACGCACATCACCAAACTGCACCATTCACTGAAACACACATCACCAAACTGCACCATTCACTGAATCACACATCACCAAACTGCACCATTCACTGAAACACACATCACCAAACTGCACCGTTCACCAAAACACACATCACCAAACTGCACCATTCACTGAAACACACATCACCAAACTGCACCATTCACTGAAACACACATCACCAAACTGCACCATTCACTGAATCACACATCACCAAACTGCACCATTCACTGAAACACACATCACCAAACTGCACCATTCACCGCAACACATCACCAAACTGCACCATTCACTGAAACACACATCACCAAACTGCACCATTCACTGAAACACACATCACCAAACTGCACCATTCACCGTCACACACATCACCAAACTGCACCATTCACTGAAACACACATCACCAAACTGCACCATTCACTGAATCACACACCAAACTGCACCATTCACTGAAATACACATCATCAAACTGCACCATTCACTGAAACACACATCACCAAACTGCACCGTTCACTGAAATACACATCACCAAACTGCACCGTTCACTGAAACACACATCACCAAACTGCACCGTTCACTGAAACACACATCACCAAACTGCACCGTTCACTGAAACACACATCACCAAACTGCACCGTTCACTGAAACACACATCACCAAACTGCACCATTCACTGAATCACACACCAAACTGCACCATTCACTAAAACACACATCACCAAACTGAACCATTCACTGAAACACACATCACCAAACTGCACCATTCACTGAAACACACATCACCAAACTGCACCATTCACCGCAACACATCACCAAACTGCACCATTCACTGAAACACACATCACCAAACTGCACCATTCACTGAAACACACATCACCAAACTGCACCATTCACTGAATCACACATCACCAAACTGCACCATTCACTGAAACACACATCACCAAACTGCACCATTCACCGCAACACATCACCAAACTGCACCATTCACTGAAACACACATCACCAAACTGCACCATTCACTGAAACACACATCACCAAACTGCACCATTCACCGTCACACACATCACCAAACTGCACCATTCACTGAAACACACATCACCAAACTGCACCATTCACTGAATCACACACCAAACTGCACCATTCACTGAAATACACATCATCAAACTGCACCATTCACTGAAACACACATCACCAAACTGCACCGTTCACTGAAATACACATCACCAAACTGCACCGTTCACTGAAACACACATCACCAAACTGCACCGTTCACTGAAACACACATCACCAAACTGCACCGTTCACTGAAACACACATCACCAAACTGCACCGTTCACTGAAACACACATCACCAAACTGCACCATTCACTGAATCACACACCAAACTGCACCATTCACTAAAACACACATCACCAAACTGAACCATTCACTGAAACACACATCACCAAACTGCACCATTCACTGAAACACACATCACCAAACTGCACCATTCACCGCAACACATCACCAAACTGCACCATTCACTGAAACACACATCACCAAACTGCACCATTCACTGAAACACACATCACCAAACTGCACCATTCACTGAAACACACATCACCAAACTGCACCATTCACCGCAACACATCACCAAACTGCACCATTCACTGAAATACACATCACCAAACTACACCGTTCACTGAAACACACATCACCAAACTGCACCATTCACTGAAACACACATCACCAAACTGCACCATTCACTGAAACACACATCACCAAACTGCACCGTTCACTGAAACACACATCACCAAACTGCACCATTCACCGCAACACATCACCAAACTGCACCATTCACTGAATCACACACCAAACTGCACCATTCACTAAAACACACATCACCAAACTGCACCATTCACTGAAACACACATCACCAAACTGCACCATTCACCGCAACACATCACCAAACTGCACCATTCACTGAAACACACATCACCAAACTGCACCATTCACCGCAACACATCACCAAACTGCACCATTCACTGAAATACACATCACCAAACTGCACCATTCACTGAAACACACATCACCAAACTGCACCATTCACTGAAACACACATCACCAAACTGCACCATTCACTGAAACACACATCACCAAACTGCACCATTCACTGAAACACACATCACCAAACTGCACCATTCACTGAAACACACATCACCAAACTGCACCATTCACTGAAACACACATCACCAAACTGCACCATTCACTGAAACACACATCACCAAACTGCACCATTCACTGAATCACACACCAAACTGCACCATTCACTGAAACACACATCACCAAACTGCACCATTCACTGAATCACACACCAAACTGCACCATTCACTGAAACACACATCACCAAACTGCACCATTCACTGAAACACACATCACCAAACTGCACCATTCACTGAATCACACACCAAACTGCACCATTCACTGAAACACACATCACTAAACTGCACCATTCACTGAATCACACACCAAACTGCACCATTCACTGAAACACATCACCAAACTGCACCATTCACTGAAACACACATCACCAAACTGCACCATTCACTGAAACACACATCACCAAACTGCACCATTCACTGAATCACACATCACCAAACTGCACCGTTCACTGAAACATATCACCAAACTGCACCATTCACTGAAACACACATCACCAAACTGCACCATTCACTGAAACACACATCACCAAACTGCACCATTCACCGAAACACACATCACCAAACTGCACCATTCACCGAAACACACATCACCAAACTGCACCATTCACTGAAACACACATCATCAAACTGCACCATTCACTGAAACACACATCACCAAACTGCACCTAAAAAGCATTAAATAAAGTTTTTAAAATTTGGGAAAAAGAATGTGCCAGCATCACAATCAGTTACATGAACATAAACATGATAAAGATACTGTCCATAGATTTTTCTTTTTCTTTCATTTAATAACAGAAACTCATCCCATTCTTGGATGAGGTTTCATGAAAATTGCAAATTCTGCCAATTCGCCCGTCCACCAACCTTAAGAAAAATCTGAGACAATTGAACCTTTATTAAACTGAATTGTTCCCAACATCATCATCCTCGCCCTCACCATCTCCCTCTCCCCCTTACCGTCTCCCTCCCTCCCCCTCACCGTCTCCCTCCCTCCCCCTCACCGTCTGCCTCTCTCCCCGTCTCCGTCTCCCTCTCTCCCCGTCTCCGTCTCCCTCTCTCCCCGTCTCCGTCTCCCTCTCTCCCCGTCTCCGTCTCCCTCTCTCCCCGTCTCCGTCTCCCTCTCTCCCCGTCTCCGTCTCCCTCTCTCCCCCTCACCGTCTCCCTCTCTCCCCGTCTCCGTCTCCCTCTCTCCCCGTCTCCGTCTCCCTCTCTCCCCGTCTCCCTCTCTCCCCGTCTCCGTCTCCCTCTCTCCTCGTCTCCCTCTCTCCCCCTCTCCGTCTCCCTCTCTCCCCCTCACTGTCTCCCTCTCTCCCCCTCACCGTCTCCCTCTCTCCCCCTCACCGTCTCCCTCTCTCCCCCTCACCGTCTCCCTCTCTCCCCCTCACCGTCTCCCTCTCTCCCCCTCACCGTCTCCCTCTCTCCCCCTCACCGTCTCCCTCTCTCCCCCTCACCATCTCCCTCTCACCATCTCCCTCTCTCCCCCTCACCATTTCCCTCTCTCCCCCTCACCATCTCCCTCTCTCCCCTCCCCATCTCCCTCTCTCCCCTCCCCCTCACCATCTCACTCTCTCTCCATCACCATCTCCCTCTCACCGTCTCCCTCTCTCCCCCTCACCGTCTCCCTCTCTCCCCCTCACCATCTCACTCTCTCTCCATCACCATCTCCCTCTCACCATCTCCCTCTCTCCCCCTCACCGTCTCCCTCTCTCCCCCTCACCGTCTCCCTCTCTCCCCCTCACCATCTCACTCTCTCTCCATCACCATCTCCCTCTCACCATCTCCCTCTCTCCCCCTCACCATTTCCCTCTCTCCCCCTCACCATCTCCCTCTCTCCCCTCCCCATCTCCCTCTCTCCCCTCCCCCTCACCATCTCACTCTCTCTCCATCACCATCTCCCTCTCACCATCTCCCTCTCTCCCCCTCACCATCTCCCTCTCTCCCCCTCACCATCTCCCTCTCTCCCCCTCACCATCTCCCTCTCTCCCCCTCACCATCTCCCTCTCTCCCCCTCACCATCTCCCTCTCTCCCCCTCACCATCTCCCTCTCTCCCCCTCACCATCTCCCTCTCTCCCCCTCACCATCTCCCTCTCTCCCCCTCACCATCTCCCTCTCTCCCTCTCACCATCTCCCTCTCTCCCCCTCACCATCTCCCTCTCTCCCCCTCACCATCTCCCTCTCTCCCCCTCACCATCTCCCTCTCTCCCCCTCACCATCTCCCTCTCTCCCCCTCACCATCTCCCTCTCTCCCCCTCACCATCTCCCTCTCTCCCCCTCACCATCTCCCTCTCTCCCCCTCACCATTGGGCTATTTTGTTGCTTCTATTCTCATCAGTTCTCCTCATTCCTCCTACATTCAAAATCCCCCATCCCGTACACTCACACATCTTACTGTGCTCTCTCCAATTCTGACCCTCAACCCTTCACCCTGTCCTTATCTCTAACCTTTCACCCTTCACCCCAGAGTCTTTCGGACTCGAAACGTTAACAGATGCTGTCAGACCTGCTCAGTTTTTCCAGATATTTTTGTTTTTGTTATCCCATAACTGGTCTTTGCCCTCCACTGTGTCTCCATTACCTGGATGTTTCCCATCTGCCCTGTTGACTCCATTCTGCTGGCCACATTGACAGTATTTCCCCAGATATCATAATGTGGTTTGCGAGCACCAATCACTCCAGCCAGAACAGCTCCTTTGTTCAAACCTGAAAAGATTACAGCAGGAAGACAGTCCACACTCAACATTCAGTTTGCTGGGATATAATCCATGGGGGAACGATAAGATAAGATGTGTGGGAGGTACATGCTGTTATGGTAAACATGCTGCGGTTACTTTACTCTGAGGCTATGTAAGTCTGGTACACAACGAGGTTACATTTATCGGACCCTGTCTTAAGTCATTCTAATCATTTCCCATTGATGTTCAATGGCTTTACCATCATGGATTCCCCCACCATCAACATCCTGGGGGGTTACCATTGACCAGGAACTGAACTGGACTAGCCATATAAATACTGTGGCTACAAGAGCTGGTCAGAGGCTAGGAATACTGCATACAGTAACTCATCTCCTGACTCCCCAAAGCCTGTCCACAATCTACAAGGTGCAAATGAGGAGTGTGATGGAATACTCCCCACTTGCCTGGATGAGTGCAGCTCCAACAACACTCAAGAAGCTCGACACCGTCCAGGACAAAGCAGCCCCGCTTGATTGGCACCACATCCACAAACATTCACTCCCTCCACCACTGATGCACAGTAGCAGCAGTGTGTACCACCTACAAGATGCACTGCAGGAATTCACCAAGGCTCCTTAGACAGCGCCGCCCAAACCCACAACCTCTACCATCTAGAAGGACAAGGGCGGCAGATAGATGGGAACACCACCAGCTGGAAGATCCCCTCACCATCCTGACTTGGAAATATATCGCCGTTCCTTCACTGTCGCTGGGCCAAAATCCTGGAACTCCCTCCCTAACAGCACTGCGGGTGTACCTACACCACATGGACTGCAGCGGCTCAAGAAGGCAGCTCACCACCACCTTCTCAAGGGCAACTATGGATGGGCAATAAATGCTGGCCCAGCCAGCGACACCCACATCACGTGAACGAATATATTTTTAAAATTCTTACCAATGCGTAGCATGAAGTTATTAAATGACTGATAATTGATGTTCATTAAAGTGACTTTCATTGCCAAAGTGAAGTCAGCCAGATCTGCCAGGTGCTGCCAGCGTCCCTTTACTGAAACTTGCTGATCCTTCTGTAAAACAGAGTAAATAAATGACGCTTGTACGGTATCCAGTAGGACCAACCAGAGGTCACACACACACAGACAGGCACACACACACACAGAGAGACACACACAGAGACACACACACACAGAGACACACACACACAGGCACACACAGACACACACAGGCACACACACACATATGTGCGCACACACACACAAATACGCACGCACACACGGACATACATGTATGCGCGCGCACACACATATGCACACACACACACAGATACGCACACATATGCACACGCACACACACACAACTACGCGCACGCACACATACATACATGTGCACACATTCGTACACACATGTACACACACACACAAACATATGTGCACACGCACACACCTGCGCATGCACACACGCACCTGCGCATGCACACACACATGCACGTGCACACACACATATACACACACATGTATGTGCACACACACGTGCGTGCACCCACACACATGGATACAGACACACAAGCACACATATGCGCACGCACACACACGCGCACATGCACGCGCATACACATATGTGCACACACATGCACACACACACAGGCACATACACGGACACACATGTGCACACACATACATGCACACACACACAAATACACGCACACACACACATACATGCACACACACAGACATGCACATACACACACACACAGATGACACACATACGCATTTGTGCACACACATGCGCACGTGCACACACACAGGAATCATACACAGAGATACACAGTGTTAGGTGAGGCTTACCTTGACAGTATTGTAGCTGCTGGGATTAGTGTCAGGTATTAAGCCAGATGCTGCCATGTAGGTGCTGCCAATGGTCTTGATTTTGGTGATGTTTCGGAATTGTGGTTCATCCAGTAACTGAGGAAAGGAGCAGAATATGAAGCTGGGGTTGGGCTGAACTTTAAAGCACAGCAGGAGGCTATTTAATCACAGATCTGCTGACAGTGGTCATCACTCCCTGCGATAGGACAAGGCAAGCAGAGGCTAATGGGAACCTGAACCATTCCAGTCTCAGGCTGCAGGGACTGTGTATATTACAACATCAGGACAGGAATTTTCAAACCAAGTTGTTGCTGGACTGAGAGCCAATGTAGGTCAGTGAGCACAGGGGATGATGGAACTTGGTGCGAGTTAGGATACAGGCAGCAGAGTTTTGGATGAACTGAAGTTTATGGAGGCTGGGAGATTGGAGGCCGGCCAGGGGAGCATTGGAATTGTCCATTCTGGAGGTAACAAAGGCACAGTTGAGGTTTCAATAGCCGATGAGCTGAGGCAGGGTGAAGATGGGCGATGTTACAAAGGTGGAAGTAGGTGGTTTGTGACAGAGAGGACGCGGGTCGGGAGCTCAGCTCAGGGTTAATTACGGTGCCTAATGAGCAGGGAAAAGGGTGGAGTCAGTAGCTAGGGAACAGAGTTTGGCTATCCCTGAAATCCAGCCTTAATAATACTTTCCCTTAACCCCATCTATACACCTTCAGTCCATATCTCTCAACTCCACGTTCTCCCCATTCAACTCCACTGTATACAATGTCAAACCTCGTCTCTCTGCAGAGATATATCGACATCTTTTGTTTCAATCTCTTTGCCTGGGAACTCACTCTGCTGCCTGCTTGCTGATTGGGTAAAACTCTGGGCATCCTTCCTATTCCTGCATTGGCTCCCGTGTCCTTTAGGCTGAGTATGGCCACGAATCGGGCAGGCTGTACTTACACCATCAAAATCGGAGATGATTTCGTTGAGGAATCGCAGACACTCAATGCCTCCATTGTTAATACTCTCCTCGGTGTAGAAATCAGAGAAATTGGGGATCGATGCAAACATGACCCCAATCTCATCATATGACTGACTGTACAATTCCTACAGATAGGAAAACATCAAAGAGAATATCATAATGACGGTTCCCAGAGCTAGGATAAGGACTGAGAGAGAGGGATGGAGACAGAGAGAGAGGGAACATGGGAAATAAATAGGACCTTGTCAATCACCTCATCTCGTTTCTTGGAGCCGAGGAAATGCCGAGCGACGTGTTCCGGTAACATGTTGGTGACAAGAGCCTCGTTCCATCGTCGCATCTCATAAACTCGCTCCTTCTGCTCATGAACATCGAGCTTCCACAGGAACTGAGTTCGTGCTAACTTTTCCACCTGAGAGAGAGGGAGCCTGAGTATTAATGGGAATAATAAAAACTGGGAGTGATACTCCGCAGCGATACTCCGCAGTGATACTCAGCTGTAAAACACCACAGTGATACCCCACAATAATACTACACAATAATACTCCGCAGCGACACTCTGCAGTGACGCTCTGTGGTAATACTCTGCAGTGAAACTCCACAATAATAGTCCATAGTAATACTCCGTAGTCATACTCTGCAGTAATAGGGACATAGGACATAGGAACATAGGAACAGGAGAAGGCCATTCAGCCCGTTGAGCCTGCTCCGCCATCAATACGATCATGGTTGATCGAACAGTTCAATGCCTTTTACCCACATTATCCCCATAACCCTTTACATTACTGTCAGTCAGAATCTATCAATCTCTGCTTTAAACAGACTCAATGACTGAGCTTCCACAGCCTCTGGGAGAGAGAATTCCAAAGATTCACCACCCTCTGAGTAAAGGAATTTTTTCTCCTCTTGGTCCTAAGTGTCTTCCACCTTATTTTGAGATTGTGTCCCTGGTTCTAGACTCCCCAACCAGGGGAAACATCTTACCTGAATCTACCCTGTTTATTCCTTTAAGTATTTTGTAGGTTTCAATGAGATCACCTCTCATTCTTCGAAACTCTAGAGAATACAGACCCAGTTTCCCCAATCTCTCTTCACAGGACAGACCCATCATCCCGGGAACAGGTCTGGTGAACCTTCGTTGCACTCCCTCTATGGCAATAATATCCTTTGAGGTAAGGGGACCAAAACTGCACACACTACTCCAGGTGTGGTCTAACCAAACTTCTATACAATTGAAACAAGACTTCACTACTCCTGTACTCAAATCCTCTTGTGATAAAGGTTAACATTCCATTAGCTTCCTAATTACCTGCTGCACCTACATGTTAACCTTCAATGACTTATGGACAGGGACACCCAGGTCCCTTTGTACATCTACACTTTCTAATCTCTTACCATTTAGGAAATACTCTGCACACCTGTTCCTTCTACCTCACATTTTTCCACGTTATATTCCAGCTGCCATGTCCTTGCCCACTCACTAAGTCTGTCCAAATCCTCCTGTGGCCGCTTTACATCTTCCTCACAGCACACAATCCCACCGAGCTTTGCATCATCCGCGAAATATTACAGTATTCTCCGCAGTGATTCTCCGCAGTGATACTCCGATACTCCGATACTCCGCAGCGATACCCCGATACTCCGCAGTGATACCCCGATACCCCGCAGCGATACTCCGCAGTGATACCCCGATACCCCGCAGCGATACTCCGAAGCGATACTCCGCAGTGATACCCCGATACCCCGCAGCGATACCCCGCAGTGATACCCCGATACCCCGCAGCGATACCCCGATACCCCGCAGCGATACCCCGCAGCGATACCCCGCAGCGATACCCCGATACCCCGCAGCGATACCCCGCAGCGATACTCCGCAGCGATACCCCGATACCCCGCAGCGATACTCCGCAGCGATACTCCGATACCCCGCAGCGATACTCCGCAGTGATACCCCGATACCCCGCAGCGATACTCCGCAGTGATACCCCGATACCCCGATACCCCGCAGCGATACTCCGCAGCGATACCCCGCAGTGATACCCCGCAGCGATACTCCGCAGCGATACTCCGCAGTGATACTCTGCAGCGATACCCCGATACCCCGCAGCGATACTCCGCAGCGATACTCCGATACCCCGCAGCGATACTCCGCAGCGATACCCCGATACCCCGCAGCGATACTCCGCAGTGATACCCCGATACCCCGCAGCGATACTCCGCAGCGATACCCCGCAGCGATACCCCGCAGCGATACTCCGCAGCGATACCCCGCAGCGATACCCCGATACCCCGCAGCGATACTCCGCAGCGATACCCCGATACCCCGCAGCGATACACCGCAGCGATACTCCGCAGCGATACCCCGATACACCGCAGCGATACCCCGATACCCCGCAGCGATACCCCGCAGCGATACCCCGCAGCGATACCCCGCAGCGATACCCCGCAGCGATACCCCGCAGCGATACCCCGCAGTGATACTCCGATACTCCGCAGCGATACCCCGCAGCGATACCCCGATACTCTGCAGCGATACCCCGATACTCCGCAGCGATACCCCGATACCCCGCAGCGATACCCCGCAGCGATACCCCGCAGCGATACCCCGCAGCGATACTCCGCAGCGATACCCCGCAGCGATACCCCGCAGCGATACTCCGCAGCGATACCCCGCAGCGATACCCCGCAGTGATACCCCGATACCCCGCAGCGATACCCCGCAGTGATACCCCGATACTTCGCAGCGATACCCCGCAGTGATACCCCGATACCCCGCAGCGATACCCCGCAGTTATACCCCGATACCCCGCAGCGATACTCCGCAGAGATACCCCGCAGTGATACCCCGATACCCCGCAGCGATACCCCGCAGCGATATCCCGCAGTGATACCCCGCAGTGATACCCCGCAGTGATACTCCGCAGTGATACCCCGATACCCCGCAGCGATACTCCGCAGAGATACCCCGCAGTGATACTCCGCAGTGATACCCCGATACCCCGCAGCGATACCCCGATACTCCGCAGTGATACCCCGATACCCCGCAGCGATACTCCGCAGTGATACCCCGATACCCCGCAGTGATACTCCGCAGTGATACCCCGCAGTGATACTCCGATACCCCGCAGCGATACTCCGCAGTGATACCCCGCAGTGATACTCCGCAGTGATACCCCGCAGTGATACTCCGATACCCCGCAGTGATACCCCGCAGTGATACCCCGCAGTGATACCCCGCAGTGATACCCCGCAGTGATACTCCGATACCCCGCAGCGATACTCCGATACTCCGCAGTGATACCCCGCAGTGATACCCCGCAGTGATACTCCGCAGCGATACCCCGCAGCGATACCCCGCAGTGATACCCCGCAGCGATACCCCGCAGTGATACTCCGATACCCCGCAGCGATACCCCGCAGCGATACCCCGCAGCGATACCCCGCAGTGATACTCCGATACCCCGCAGCGATACCCCGCAGCGATACCCCGCAGCGATACCCCGCAGCGATACCCCGCAGCGATACCCCGCAGTGATACTCCGATACCCCGCAGCGATACCCCGCAGCGATACTCCGCAGCGATACCCCGCAGCGATACTCCGCAGCGATACTCCGATACCCCGCAGCGATACTCCGCAGCGATACCCCGATACCCCGCAGCGATACTCCGCAGCGATACCCCGCAGCGATACCCCGCAGCGATACTCCGCAGCGATACTCCGCAGCGATACCCCGCAGCGATACTCCGATACCCCGCAGCGATACTCCGCAGCGATACCCCGCAGCAATACTCCGATACTCCGCAGCGATACCCCGCAGCGATACTCCGATACTCCGCAGCGATACCCCGCAGCGATACTCCGATACCCCGCAGCGATACTCCGCAGCGATACTCCGCAGCGATACCCCGCAGCGAAACTCCGCAGCAATAATCCGATACCCCGCAGCGATACTCCGCAGTGATACCCCGCAGCGATACTCCGCAGTGATACCCCGCAGCGATACTCCGCAGCGATACTCCGCAGCGATACCCCGCAGCGATACCCCGCAGCGATACCCCGCAGCGATACTCCGCAGCGATACTCCGATACCCCGCAGCGATACTCCGCAGCGATACCCCGCAGCGATACTCCGCAGCGATACTCCGCAGCGATACCCCGCAGCGATACTCCGCAGCGATACTCCGCAGCGATACTCCGCAGCGATACCCCGATACCCCGCAGCGATACTCCGCAGTGATACCCCGATACCCCGATACCCCGCAGCGATACTCCGCAGCGATACCCCGCAGCGATACCCCGCAGCGATACCCCGCAGCGATACCCCGATACCCCGCAGCGATACTCCGCAGCGATACCCCGATACCCCGCAGCGATACACCGCAGCGATATTCCGCAGCGATACCCCGATACCCCGCAGCGATACCCCGATACCCCGCAGCGATACCCCGCAGCGATACCCCGCAGCGATACCCCGCAGCGATACCCCGCAGCGATACCCCGCAGTGATACTCCGATACTCCGCAGCGATAACCCGCAGCGATACCCCGATACTCCGCAGCGATACCCCGATACTCCGCAGCGATACCCCGCAGCGATACCCCGCAGCGATACCCCGCAGCGATACCCCGCAGCGATACCCCGCAGTGATACCCCGATACCCCGCAGCGATACCCCGCAGTGATACCCCGATACTTCGCAGCGATACCCCGCAGTGATACCCCGATACCCCGCAGCGATACCCCGCAGTTATACCCCGATACCCCGCAGCGATACTCCGCAGAGATACCCCGCAGTGATACCCCGATACCCCGCAGCGATACCCCGCAGCGATATCCCGCAGAGATACCCCGCAGTGATACCCCGCAGTGATACCCCGCAGTGATACTCCGCAGTGATACCCCGATACCCCGCAGCGATACTCCGCAGAGATACCCCGCAGTGATACTCCGCAGTGATACCCCGATACCCCGCAGCGATACCCCGATACTCCGCAGTGATACCCCGATACCCCGCAGCAATACTCCGCAGTGATACCCCGATACCCCGCAGTGATACTCCGCAGTGATACCCCGCAGTGATACTCCGATACCCCGCAGCGATACTCCGCAGTGATACCCCGCAGTGATACTCCGCAGTGATACCCCGCAGTGATACTCCGATACCCCGCAGTGATACCCCGCAGTGATACCCCGCAGTGATACCCCGCAGTGATACTCCGATACCCCGCAGCGATACTCCGATACTCCGCAGTGATACCCCGCAGTGATACCCCGCAGTGATACTCCGCAGCGATACCCCGCAGTGATACCCCGCAGTGATACCCCGCAGCGATACCCCGCAGTGATACTCCGATACCCCGCAGCGATACCCCGCAGCGATACCCCGCAGCGATACCCCGCAGTGATACTCCGATACCCCGCAGCGATACCCCGCAGCGATACCCCGCAGCGATACCCCGCAGTGATACTCCGATACCCCGCAGCGATACCCCGCAGCGATACCCCGCAGCGATACCCCGCAGCGATACTCCGCAGTGATACTCCGCAGTGATACCCCGCAGCGATACTCCGCAGCGATACTCCGCAGCGATACTCCGCAGCGATACCCCGCAGTGATACTCCGCAGCGATACCCCGCAGCGATACTCCGCAGCGATACTCCGATACCCCACAGCGATACCCCGCAGCGATATTCCGCAGCGATACCCCGATACCCCGCAGCGATACTCCGCAGCGATACCCCGCAGCGATACCCCGCAGCGATACTCCGCAGCGATACTCCGCAGCGATACCCCGCAGCGATACTCCGATACCCCGCAGCGATACTCCGCAGCGATACCCCGCAGCGATACTCCGATACTCCGCAGCGATACCCCGCAGCGATACTCCGATACCCCGCAGCGATACCCCGCAGCGATACTCCGATACCCCGCAGCGATACTCCGCAGCGATACTCCGCAGCGATACCCCGCAGCGATACTCCGCAGCGATACTCCGATACCCCGCAGCGATACTCCGCAGTGATACCCCGCAGCGATACTCCGCAGCGATACCCCGCAGCGATACTCCGCAGCGATACTCCGCAGTGATACTCCGCAGTAATACTCCGATACTCCGCAGCGATACCCCGATACTCCGCAGTGATACTCCGATACTCCGCAGTGATACTCCGATACTCCGCAGCGATACCCCGCAGCGATACTCCGCAGCGATACCCCGCAGCGATACCCCGCAGCGATACTCCGATACCCCACAGCGATACCCCGCAGCGATACCCCGCAGCGATACCCCGATACCCCGCAGTGATACCCCGCAGCGATACCCCGCAGCGATACCCCGCAGCGATACCCCGCAGCGATACCCCGCAGCGATACTCCGCAGCGATACCCCGCAGCGATACCCCGCAGCGATACCCCGCAGCGATACTCCGCAGCGATACTCCGCAGCGATACCCCGCAGCGATACTCCGCAGCGATACCCCGCAGCGATACTCCGCAGCGATACTCCGATACCCCACAGCGATACCCCGCAGCGATACTCCGCAGCGATACCCCGATACCCCGCAGCGATACTCCGCAGCGATACCCCGCAGCGATACCCCGCAGCGATACTCCGCAGCGATACTCCGCAGCGATACCCCGCAGCGATACTCCGATACCCCGCAGCGATACTCCGCAGCGATACCCCGCAGCGATACTCCGATACTCCGCAGCGATACCCCGCAGCGATACTCCGATACTCCGCAGCGATACCCCGCAGCGATACTCCGATACCCCGCAGCGATACTCCGCAGCGATACTCCGCAGCGATACCCCGCAGCGATACTCCGCAGCAATACTCCGATACCCCGCAGCGATACTCCGCAGTGATACCCCGCAGCGATACTCCGCAGTGATACCCCGCAGCGATACTCCGCAGCGATACTCCGCAGCGATACTCCGCAACGATACCCCGCAGCGATACCCCGCAGCGATACCCCGCAGCGATACTCCGATACCCCGCAGCGATACCCCGCAGCGATACCCCGCAGCGATACCCCGCAGCGATACCCCGCAGCGATACTCCGCAGCGATACCCCGCAGCGATACTCCGCAGCGATACTCCGCAGCGATACTCCGCAGCGATACCCCGCAGCGATACTCCGCAGCGATACTCCGCAGCGATACTCCGCAGCGATACCCCGATACCCCGCAGCGATACTCCGCAGTGATACCCCGATACCCCGCAGCGATACTCCGCAGTGATACCCCGATACCCCGCAGCGATACTCCGAAGCGATACTCCGCAGTGATACCCCGATACCCCGCAGCGATACCCCGCAGTGATACCCCGATACCCCGCAGCGATACCTCGATACCCCGCAGCGATACCCCGCAGCGATACCCCGCAGCGATACCCCGCAGCGATACTCCGCAGCGATACCCCGATACCCCGCAGCGATACTCCGCAGCGATACTCCAATACCCCGCAGCGATACTCCGCAGCGATACCCCGATACCCCGCAGCGATACTCCGCAGTGATACCCCGCAGCGATACTCCGCAGCGATACCCCGCAGCGATACCCCGCAGCGATACTCCGCAGCGATACTCCGCAGTGATACTCTGCAGCGATACCCCGATGCACCGCAGCGATACTCCGCAGCGATACTCCGATACCCCGCAGCGATACTCCGCAGCGATACCCCGATACCCCGCAGCGATACTCCGCAGTGATACCCCGATACCCCGCAGCGATACTCCGCAGCGATACCCCGCAGCGATACCCCGCAGCGATACCCCGATACCCCGCAGCGATACTCCGCAGCGATACCCCGATACCCCGCAGCGATACACCGCAGCGATACCCAGATACCCCGCAGCGATACCCCGATGCCCCGCAGCGATACCCCGCAGCGATACCCCGCAGCGATACCCCGATACCCCGCAGCGATACCCCGCAGCGATACCCCGCAGCGATACCCCGCAGCGATACTCCGATACTCCGCAGCGATACCCCGCAGCGATACCCCGATACTCCGCAGCGATACCCCGCAGCGATACCCCGATACTCCGCAGCGATACCCCGATACTCCGCAGCGATACCCCGATACCCCGCAGCGATACCCCGCAGCGATACCCCGCAGCGATACCCCGCAGCGATACTCCGCAGCGATACCCCGCAGCGATACCCCGCAGCGATACTCCGCAGCGATACCCCGCAGCGATACCCCGCAGTGATACCCCGATACCCCGCAGCGATACCCCGCAGTGATACCCCGATACTTCGCAGCGATACCCCGCAGTGATACCCCGATACCCCGCAGCGATACCCCGCAGTTATACCCCGATACCCCGCAGCGATACTCCGCAGAGATACCCCGCAGTGATACCCCGATACCCCGCAGCAATACCGCGCAGCGATACCCCGCAGCGATATCCCGCAGAGATACCCCGCAGTGATACCCCGCAGTGATACCCCGCAGTGATACTCCGCAGTGATACCCCGATACCCCGCAGCGATACTCCGCAGAGATACCCCGCAGTGATACTCCGCAGTGATACCCCGATACCCCGCAGCGATACCCCGATACTCCGCAGTGATACCCCGATACCCCGCAGCGATACTCCGCAGTGATACCCCGATACCCCGCAGTGATACTCCGCAGTGATACCCCGCAGTGATACTCCGATACCCCGCAGCGATACTCCGCAGCGATACCCCGATACCCCGCAGTGATACTCCGCAGTGATACCCCGCAGTGATACTCCGATACCCCGCAGTGATACCCCGCAGTGATACCCCGCAGTGATACCCCGCAGTGATACCCCGCAGTGATACTCCGATACCCCGCAGCGATACTCCGATACTCCGCAGTGATACCCGGCAGTGATACCCCGCAGTGATACTCCGCAGCGATACCCCGCAGTGATACCCCGCAGTGATACTCCGATACCCCGCAGCGATACCCCGCAGCGATACCCCGCAGCGATACCCCGCAGTGATACTCCGATACCCCGCAGCGATACCCCGCAGCGATACCCCGCAGCGATACCCCGCAGTGATACTCCGATACCCCGCAGCGATACCCCGCAGCGATACCCCGCAGCGATACTCCGCAGTGATACTCCGCAGTGATACTCCGCAGTGATACCCCGCAGTGATACTCCGCAGTGATACCCCGCAGCGATACTCCGCAGTGATACTCCGCAGTGATACTCCGCAGCGATACCCCGCAGTGATACTCCGATACCCCGCAGCGATACCCCGCAGCGATACCCCGCAGCGATACCCCGCAGCGATACCCCGCAGCGATACTCCGCAGCGATACCCCGCAGCGATACCCCGCAGTGATACCCCACAGTGATACTCCGATACCCCGCAGCGATACTCCGCAGCGATACCCCGCAGTGATACCCCGCAGCGATACCCCGCAGCGATACCCCGCAGTGATACTCCGATACCCCGCAGCGATACCCCGCAGCGATACCCCGCAGCGATACCCCGCAGTGATACCCCGATACCCCGCAGCGATACCCCGCAGTGATACTCCGATACCCCGCAGCGATACCCCGCAGCGATACCCCGCAGCGATACCCCGCAGCGATACCCCGCAGCGATACCCCGCAGCGATACTCCGCAGCGATACCCCGCAGCGATACCCCGCAGTGATACCCCACAGTGATACTCCGATACCCCGCAGCGATACTCCGCAGCGATACCCCGCAGTGATACCCCGCAGCGATACCCCGCAGCGATACCCCGCAGCGATACTCCGATACCCCGCAGCGATACCCCGCAGCGATACCCCGCAGCGATACCCCGCAGTGATACCCCGATACCCCGCAGCGATACCCCGCAGTGATACCCCGATACTTCGCAGCGATACCCCGCAGTGATACCCCGATACCCCGCAGCGATACCCCGCAGTTATACCCCGATACCCCGCAGCGATACTCCGCAGAGATACCCCGCAGTGATACCCCGATACTCCGCAGCGATACCTCGATACTCCGCAGCGATACCCCGATACCCTGCAGCGATACCCCGCAGCGATACCCCGCAGCGATACCCCGCAGCGATACTCCGCAGCGATACCCCGCAGCGATACCCCGCAGCGATACCCCGCAGCGATACCCCGCAGCGATACCCCGCAGTGATACCCCGCAGCGATACCCCGCAGCGATACCCCGCAGTGATACCCCGATACTTCGCAGCGATACCCCGCAGTGATACCCCGATACCCCGCAGCGATACCCCGCAGTTATACCCCGATACCCCGCAGCGATACCCCGCAGCGATACCCCGCAGTGATACCCCGATACTTCGCAGCGATACCCCGCAGTGATACCCCGATACTCCGCAGAGATACCCCGCAGTGATACCCCGATACCCCGCAGCGATACCCCGCAGCGATACCCCGCAGCGATACCCCGCAGAGATACCCCGCAGTGATACCCCGCAGTGATACCCCGCAGTGATACTCCGCAGTGATACCCCGATACCCCGCAGCGATACTCTGCAGAGATACCCCGCAGTGATACTCCGCAGTGATACCCCGATACCCCGCAGCGATACCCCAATACTCCGCAGTGATACCCCGATACCCCGCAGCGATACTCCGCAGTGATACCCCGATACCCCGCAGTGATACTCCGCAGTGATACCCCGCAGTGATACTCCGATACCCCGCAGCGATACTCCGCAGTGATACCCCGATACCCCGCAGTGATACTCCGCAGTGATACCCCGCAGTGATACTCCGATACCCCGCAGTGATACCCCGCAGTGATACCCCGCAGTGATACTCCGATACCCCGCAGCGATACTCCGATACTCCGCAGTGATACCCCGCAGTGATACCCCGCAGTGATACTCCGCAGTGATACCCCGCAGCGATACCCCGCAGTGATACCCCACAGCGATACCCCGCAGTGATACTCCGATACCCCGCAGCGATACCCCGCAGCGATACCCCGCAGCGATACCCCGCAGTGATACTCCGATACCCCGCAGCGATACCCCGCAGCGATACCCCGCAGCGATACCCCGCAGCGATACCCCGCAGCGATACCCCGCAGCGATACCCCGCAGTGATACTCCGATACCCCGCAGCGATACCCCGCAGCGATACCCCGCAGCGATACCCCGCAGCGATACTCCGCAGTGATACTCCGCAGTGATACCCCGCAGTGATACTCCGCAGTGATACCCCGCAGCGATACTCCGCAGTGATACTCCGCAGTGATACTCCGCAGCGATACTCCGATACCCCGCAGCGATACCCCGCAGCGATACCCCGCAGCGATACCCCGCAGCGATACCCCGCAGCGATACTCCGCAGTGATACCCCGCAGCGATACCCCGCAGTGATACCCCACAGTGATACTCCGATACCCCGCAGCGATACTCCGCAGCGATACCCCGCAGTGATACCCCGCAGCGATACCCCGCAGTGATACTCCGATACCCCGCAGCGATACCCCGCAGCGATACCCCGCAGCGATACCCCGCAGCGATACCCCGCAGTGATACCCCGATACCCCGCAGCGATACCCCGCAGTGATACCCCGATACTTCGCAGCGATACCCCGCAGTGATACCCCGATACCCCGCAGCGATACCCCGCAGTTATACCCCGATACCCCGCAGCGATACTCCGCAGAGATACCCCGCAGTGATACCCCGCAGCGATACCCCGCAGCGATATCCCGCAGAGATACCCCGCAGTGATACCCCGCAGTGATACCCCGCAGTGATACTCCGCAGTGATACCCCGATACCCCGCAGCGATACTCCGCAGAGATACCCCGCAGTGATACTCCGCAGTGATACTCCGATACCCCGCAGCAATACCCC
Source organism: Cetorhinus maximus (assembly GCF_964194155.1). NCBI lineage: Eukaryota > Metazoa > Chordata > Chondrichthyes > Lamniformes > Cetorhinidae > Cetorhinus > Cetorhinus maximus. The sequence continues at coordinate 48,770 of NW_027597388.1, forward strand.
GATACTCCGCAGTGATACCCCGATACCCCGCAGCGATACTCCGCAGTGGTACCCCGATACCCCGCAGTGATAGTCCGCAGTGATACCCCGCAGTGATACTCCGATACCCCGCAGCGATACTCCGCAGTGATACCCCGATACCCCGCAGTGATACTCCGCAGTGATACCCCGCAGTGATACTCCGATACCCCGCAGTGATACCCCACAGTGATACCCCGCAGTGATACCCCGCAGTGATACCCCGCAGTGATACTCCGATACCCCGCAGCGATACTCCGATACTCCGCAGTGATACCCCGCAGTGATACCCCGCAGTGATACTCCGCAGCGATACCCCGCAGTGATACTCCGCAGTCATACTCCGCAGTGATACTCCGCAGCGATACCCCGCAGCGATACTCCGCAGTGATACTCCGCAGCGATACCCCGCAGTGATACCCCACAGTGATACTCCGATACCCCGCAGCGATACTCCGCAGCGATACCCCGCAGTGATACCCCGCAGCGATACCCCGCAGCGATACCCCGCAGTGATACTCCGATACCCCGCAGCGATACCCCGCAGCGATACCCCGCAGCGATACCCCGCAGCGATACTCCGATACCCCGCAGCGATACCCCGCAGCGATACCCCGCAGCGATACCCCGCAGTGATACTCCGATACCCCGCAGCGATACCCCGCAGCGATACCCCGCAGCGATACTCCGCAGTGATACTCCGCAGTGATACTCCGCAGTGATACTCCGCAGCGATACCCCGCAGTGATACTCCGATACCCCGCAGCGATACCCCGCAGCGATACTCCGCAGCGATACCCCGCAGCGATACCCCGCAGCGATACCCCGCAGCGATACTCCGCAGTGATACCCCGCAGCGATACCCCGCAGTGATACCCCGCAGTGATACTCCGATACCCCGCAGCGATACTCCGCAGCGATACCCCTCAGTGATACCCCGCAGCGATACCCCGCAGCGATACCCCGCAGTGATACTCCGATACCCCGCAGCGATACCCCGCAGCGATACCCCGCAGCGATACCCCGCAGCGATACCCCGCAGCGATACTCCGCAGTGATACCCCGCAGTGATACCCCGCAGCGATACCCCACAGTGATACCCCGCAGCGATACCCCGCAGTGATACCCCGCAGTGATACTCCGCAGTGATACTCCGCAGTGATACTCCGCAGTGATACCCCGCAGTGATACCCCGCAGTGATACTCCGCATCTGGTACTTCCCCTCCCCCCCCCAAACATTTGGATATGAAACAATCAACATCTCCAATATCAATGGAGTCAAGTACACAGATTCCACTCAGAACAATCCCCCTGGTCAGACCCCACCTGGGGTAACCACATTCAGATGTGGGCACCACACCTCAGGAGGGATATACTGGCCATGAGGCAGGTACAATGCAGGTTCATCATAATGATACCGGTGACAAAGGGTTAAGTCATGAGGTCGAGGCTTGTGTTCTCGAGTAAATAGAATTAAGCGGCGATCGAATTGAGGAGTTCAAAATGATTAAAGAATTTGGTAGGGCAGATAGAGAGAAGCTATTCCCTCGACTGCACAAAGAACATAAGAAATAGGAGCAGGAGGAGATCATTCGGCCCCTCGAGCCTGCTCCATCATTCAATAAGATCATGGCCATCTACTCTGATAACCTTTCTCGATAACCTTTGATTCCCTTGACTAACAAGAATCTATGGTCTGATGGGTACGTCCAATCCCTCTACACCTCCATCCCCCACCGGGATGGTCTGATGGCTCTCCGCTTCTTCCTCGAACAGAGGCCCGAACAATCCCCATCCACCACTACTCTCCTCCGTCTGGCTGAACTTGTTCTCTCACTGAACAATTTCTCCTCAAACTCGTCTCACTTCCTCCAAATAAAAGGTGTGGCTATGGGTACCCGCATGGGCCCCAGCTATGCCTGTCTCTTTATGGGGTATGTGGAACATTCCTTGTTCCAGTCCTACTCCGGCCCCCTCCCACAACTCTTTCTCCGGTACATCAATGATTGTTTTGGTGCTGCTTCATGCTCTCGTCTGGACCTGGAAAAGTTTATTAATTTTGCTTCCAATCTCCACCCCTCCATCATTTTCACATGGTCCATCTCTGACACTTCCCTTCCCTTCCTTGACCTCTCTGTCTCAATTTCTGGTGATAGACTGTCCACCAATATCCATTACAAGCCTACCGACTCCCACAGCTACCTCGACTACAGCTCCTCACACCCCGCTTCCTGTAAGGACTCCATCCTATTCTCTCAGTTCCTTCACCTCCGTCGCATCTGTTCTGATGATGCCACTTTCCAAAACAGTTCCTCTGACATGTCTTCCTTCTTCCTTAACCGAGGTTTTCCACCCACGGTGGTTGACAGGGCCCTCAACCGTGTCCGGCCCATCTCCCACACATCCGCCCTCACACCTTCCTCTCCCTCCCAGAAACATGATAGGGTCCCCCTTGTCCTCACTTATCACCCCAACAGCCTCCGCATTCAAAGGATCATCCTCCGCCATTTCCGCCAACTCCAGCATGATGCCACCACCAAATACATCTTCCCTTCACCCCCCTGACGGCATTCCGCAGGGATCGTTCCCTCCGGGACACCCTGGTCCACTCCTCCATCACCCCCTACACCTCCACCCCCTCCCACGGCACCCTCCCATGCAACCGCAGAAGGTGCAACACCTGCCCCTTTACTTCCCCTCTCCTCACCGTCCAAGGGCCCAAACACTCCTTTCAAGTGAAGCAGCATTTCACTTGCACTTCCCTCAATTTAGTCTACTGCATTCGCTGCTCCCAATGTGGTTTCCTCTACATTGGAGAGACCAAACGCAGACTGGGTGACCGCTTTGCAGAACACCTTCGGTCTGTCCGCAAGTATGACCCAGGCCTCCCTGTCGCTTGCCATTTCAACACTCCACCCGGCTCTCATGCCCACATGTCTGTCCTTGGCTTGCTGCATTGTTCCAGTGAAGCTCAACGCAAACTGGAGGAACAGCACCTCATCTTCCGACTAGGCACTTTACAGCCTTCCGGACTGAATATTGAATTCAACAACTTTAGATCATGAACTCTCTCCTCCATCCCCACCCCCTTTCCGATTTCAGCCCCCCATCTTTTTTTCCCAATAATTTATATAGATTTTTCTTTTCCCACCTATTTCCAGTATTTTTAAATGTATTTCCATCCATTGTTTTATCTCTACCTTTTAGCCTATTTCGATTCCTTCCCCCCACCCCACCCCCACTAGGGCTATCTGTACCTTGCTCGTCCTGCTTTCTACCCTTAATTAGCACATTCCTTAGATAATTTCACCACCGTCAACACCTCTTTGTCCTTTTGTCTGTGACATCTTTTGGTTATCTCCACCTATCACTGGCCATGTATCCAGCTCTACCTGTCCCACCCCCCCTTAAACCAGCTTATATTTCACCTCTCTTCTATGTTTACTTAGTTCTGTTGAAGGGTCATTCAGACTTGAAACGTTAACTGTGTTCCTCTCCGCAGATGCTGCCAGACCTGCTGAGTTTTTCCAGGTATTTTTGTTTTTTGTTAAGAATCTATCTCTCTCTGCCTTAAAAATATTCAATGTCTCCGCCCCCACCACCTTCTGAGGCAGAGAATTCCAAAGCCGCACAGCCCTCTGAGAGAAAAAAATTCTCCCCATCTCTGTCCTAAAAGGGCGACCCCTAATTTTAAACCAGTGACCCCTAGTTCTGGACTCACCCACAAGAGGAAACATCCTTCCCACGTCCACCTTGTCAAGGCCGTTCAGGATCTTGTAAACTTCAATCAAATCACCCCTCACTCTTCTAAACTCCAGTGGAAACAAGCCCAGTCTGTCCAACTTTTAAGGGGTATAATTTTTTTTAATATTAGAGTCTCATCACTCAGTGCACATCTTCACACAAAGATTAACGGAGATCAGGAATTCACTCTCCAGATACTGGAGGGTCAATTGGGGCTTTACATTTTTGTTGGGTTTGGGGTATCAACAGATGGTGGGAAATTATCTAATTAAATGTGGACTCGTGCGGCTGAATGGCATCTTCCTGTTCCTTTGTTTTTTTACTGACAAGTTCGATTTAATTGCACAGGGCTGGTTTGTCCAAATATATGAAAGGTCCTTTGTTAGAAGTTTGAGTCTTGGTAACGCTAAGTGTTCAAGTTAAAAGACTGAGTTTCGCTGCTGGCTTTGGTTCCTGCTCTGGGTCTCACTGAGTGAGGAGTCACTGGCCGGAGTTTCCGTGTTTGCCAGTGTCGGGCATGTTCGGTGATGTGAGCGGACAATATGGTGAGACCGGTTTCACGACGGCATGAAGCCAGTTTGCGATTGTCCGCTCAGCCTGTCAATGGCGGGCTGCATTCCCCACCATCGGATGTCGGGAAACTCATTGCAATACATCAGCACATCATTATAATGCCAGCCCACCGGAATCATCCCCCCCACCCCCACCGCCTCCGGCTGGATCGTCCGCCCACATCGGTGGGAAAACACGCCGACGTGTTTCACAACAGCATAAATAAGGCGTGCGCCTGGCGGGCTGCTCTCCACTCGGGGTTTATTTGCCTACCTTGCTTCGGGCAGCACTCGCTGTCTCAGCGCCAGGCTTCACACACAGCACCACATCACTGTTAGGGGGGGCTCACGGGCAGGTCTCTACCTACCAGACCAGCCGTATGTGGGGGGCTTTTCAATAGCTGCAGGGCTAGGGCTTGGGAAAGGGGGAGAAGTGGCCTCAGGCAAGGGAAGAGGCTGCAGGGCGAGGGCTGTACTGGGGAAGGGGGGTATCCCAGGGTGTGTAAGGGCCACATGTTGATCAGTGAAATTGGCCTCAAGATAGTGAGGGTTGAGGAGGCAGCCTCCAGAGGAGATGAGGCCAGATGGAGATGTGAGGGTGTGTGTGAGAGAGTGAGTGGTGATGTCCCTTAAGCTGGCAGTGAGTGAGATGCCAGTGAATGTGTGATGGGCTTGTGAGTGGGTGAGTTTAGAGTGATGAGATGGTTGCCTTACCCTGGCAGCACGGATGAGATCATTCATCCTCTTTCTGCACTGGATGGCCAACCTCTTCTGTGCAGCATTGGCACTGACACCTCTGCCACCACCTACCGGGCTGGATTGGTGACACCGCTGCCCATCCTGCGGCCAGAGCAGGGGGTAGAGGACATTGTGGCGGCCTCCATGGTGTCCAAAGGGCATTCCAGTGACACGTCATTAAACCTGGGGCCTGCAGTCTTTTTGCTTTTCGTGGACATCTTCCCTGTAGTAGCTGCGGGCTGGAAGCCCTGAGATGTGTGCGCGTGCGGCTGGATTTAAATATGGTGCCCGGTGTGGTGAAGCGGTGAGGTGATGGTGCGGTGGGTGAATGAGACCCCGCCCGCCATGGGAATGGTGTGTTTCCCAGGAAGGCATCATTAATGTGGCGGGTTTGGGACGATACAGGGTGAAAACCCACCATCGCGGCCGGGGGGGTAAAACATCGTTTAACCCGCCCGCTACCGCACTTAGTGTAAATCTGGGACGATCCCATCCCACTGGGTGGAGTCCAGCACAGCAGAGGTGATATATCCTGTACCAAGGTCCAACCCAAAGCTCACTGACCTAGAGTGGCACCTATCATTGCTAATTAAAATTCTCATCCTCTGTGGCCTCATCCTTCTCTCTCTCCTGTCCTATAACCCACCCCCTGAACTCTTCATTCCTCTAACTCCTTCCCTTCCCATTCCTTGCCCAGCATATTGGCCATGCCATCAGATGCCTGGTGCTATTCTCTGGAACCCCCTCCTCTGTACTCTCCGCCTTAAGGCCTGAACATAGAAGCAATAAGCTTCTTCCTCACCCGACACCCACACCTCCCTGACCCAAAGGCAACTGAGGCCAATGATGCAGTCTGGGCTGAGGTCACATGACTCAGCAAAGGCAGGACTGGGATGACGTTTGACTCTTGCTTTGTGCTAACCTCTCCGGTTGAGTAAGCAGGGCAGGGTATTTTTGTGAATGAGTTTCTGTCTGACATGAGAACAAAGGAATGGCTGGAAATTTCAAAAAGACCAAAGTCCATCGATTGTACCTTCTACCACCCTGATAGTCACGTGACACAATGAGAATGGACTAAACACAGCAGCCAATGTGCATCAATGAATCCACAACAGACCCAAACATGAGGTGAGGAAAACCCCAGTGAGAGAGAGCTCTGAGAACCACAGGTCCAAACTCGCCTGTTCCTCCTGAGGACATTACACTTACCACGCGTCATATCGAAATTAGTCATTAACTGTATCCCAAAATATCATCTTCTGACCAGATTCCTCTACAATGCATGGATCTCTCTGAAGTTCTCCTGACCCTGGGCCCCCAGCTGTCCTGTGCTACAACACCCCACCCAGGGACCCCAATCCCAGTGACCTGTGCCTCGGTCTCTCCTGCAGGCCTCCTGAACCCTGCACCCCTCAGACCTGACGTGGCAGCACTTACGTGTCGAGTGAAATAGTAAAAACTCATCATCATGACGAAAATCATGGCTACCATGGAAAACCGAGATGGCACCACAAGTGACCTGCGGAAACAAACAGGATGTGAGGTCAATCTCCAACACCACATACAAGTGAATGACAGACTCAGTCAGGGTCAAGAGTCAGTCAGGGTCAGAGACAGTCAGGTCAAGAGTCAACTGGGGTTAGAGACAATCAGGGTCAAAAGTAAGTCAGGGTCATGGGGCAATCAGGGTCAAGAGTCAGTCAGAGTTGGTCGAGTCAAGAGTCAATTGAGGTCAGAGTCGATCAGAGTCAAGTGTTGATCAGGGTCAATCATGCTCAAGGGTCAATCAGGGTCAAGAGTCGATCAGGGTCAAGAGTCACTCAGGGTCAGAGTTGATCAAGGGTTGACTAGGGTCAATTAGGATTGACTAGGGTCAAGGGTCGATCAGGGTCAAGATTCAATCAGGGTCAAGAGTCGATCAGGGTTGATCAGGGTCAAGGGCCAATCAGGGTCAATCAGAGTCAGTCAGAACATCATCACTGTTCTACTCCCAGACCTGACCAAAGCTAAAACATCCCCATGTTTCACCGTCTCTCTTGTGGTACATACGAACAAACGAACCTAGAATCAGGAGTAGGCCATTCAGCCCCTCGAGCCTGCTCCGCCATTCAATAAGATCATGGCTGATCTGAATGTAACCTCAACCCCACATTCCTGCCTACCCCCGATAACCTTTCACCCCCTTGTTAATCGAGAATCTATCCAGCTCTGCCTTAAAAATATTCAAACTCTGCTTCCACCGCCTTTTGAGGAAGAGAGTTCCAAAGACTCACCAACCTCTGAGAGAAAACATTTCTCCTCATCTCTGTCTGAAATGGGCGATCCCTTATTTTTAACCAGTGACCCCTAGTTCTAGATTCTCCCACAAGTGGAAACATCCTTTTATTTATTGATTCCAGGGATTTGGCATCATTGACAAGGTCTGCAGTTATTCCCCATCACGAGGAGTCCCTGCCCTCTCTCACCTCTTTTTCCCACATGACTATCCCACTCTCTCTATCTTGTTTCTCCCGGAATATTTCCCAAGCTAACCTCCCCTTACTCAGCCTTGAAAACCAGCTGTGATATCAGTGTCCTCAGCTGGATTCACTCTCACTCCTGCAGCACTAACCCTCGCTGGCCCATCCTTCCTTGGCATTCACACTTGCAATGTGAGAGTTGGTGGGAAAGCTGGTATTTTCTGCCCATCCCTGGTTGCCCTGGGAAAGCTTTTTGAAATGTTGGCAGCGGTTTAATACCAGCTGGGCAGCTTGTTGGGCTACATCTGGGCGCAGTCTTGGTTTGGAGCTGAAGTCATATTGGCCAATCTCAAGCCTGAACAACAAGCTGCACCTACAAGGCATCTTCAATATAGGAAAACAGCCCAAGGTGCTTCTCAGGAACGCCATCTGAGCCACATGAGGTACGAGAACATCTGACCAAAAACTTGGTCAAAGTGATACGTTTTAAGGACTATATGAAAGGAGAGAGAGGTGGAGAGGTTTCAGGAGGGACTTCCAGAGCTTAGGGCCCAGGCAGCTGAAGGCACGGCCGCCAACGATGGAGTGATTAAAACTGGGAATGCAGATAAGGCCAGGACTGGAGAAGAGCAGGGATCTTGGAGAGTTGTAGGGCTGGAAGAGGTTAAAGAGGTCAGAAGCGAGGCCATAACGGGATTTGAAAACAGGAATAAGGATTTTAAACTAGAGTTGTTGCTGGATCGGGAATCAGTGTAAGTCAGCAAGCACAGAGGTAACAGGCGAATGGGGCTGGGTGTGAATTACAATGGGAGTCTGTAATGACATTACAATTGTCAAATGTACATTAGCAAAGGTATTGATGAGAGTTTCAGCAGCAGATGGGCAGTCATAGGGTTGGAGGTGGGCAGTATTACAGAGGTGGAAGTCGTGATCTTAGGAATGGAGCAGAAATTGGGCCAGAACCTCAGCTCAGAGTCAGACAGGCCATGACAATAGTGAACAGTCTTATTCAGCCTTAGAGAATGACCAGGGAGAGGGTGGAGTTGGAGGCTCAGGAATACGACAGTGCAGAGGGAGTTTACTCTGTATCTAACCCCGTGCTGTACCTGTCCTGGGAGTGTTTGATGGGGACAGTGTAGAGGGAGCTTTACTCTGTATCTAACCTCGTGCTGTACCTGTCCTGGGAGTGTTTGATGGGGACAGTGTAGAGGGAGCTTTGCTCTGTATCTAACCCCGTGCTGTACCTGCCCTGGGAGTGTTTGATGGGGACAGTGTAGAGGGAGCTTTGCTCTGTATCTAACCCCGTGCTGTACCTGCCCTGGGAGTGTTTGATGGGGACAGTGTAGAGGGAGCTTTAGTCTGTATCTAACCCTGTGCTGTACCTGCCCTGGGAGTGTTTGATGGGGACAGTGTAGAGGGAGCTTTGCTCTGTATCTAACCCCGTGCTGTACCTGCCCTGGGAGTGTTTGATGGGGACAGTGTAGAGGGAGTTTTACTCGGTATCTAACCCCTTGCTGTACCTGTCCTGGGAGTGTTTGATGGGGACAGTGTAGAGGGAGCTTTACTCTGTATCTAACCCCGTGCTGTACCTGTCCTGGGAGTGTTTGATGGGGACAGTGTAGAGGGAGCTTTGCTCTGTATCTAACCCCGTGCTGTACCTGCCCTGGGAGTGTTTGATGGGGACAGTGTAGAGGGAGCTTTGCTCTGTATCTAACCCCGTGCTGTACCTGCCCTGGGAGTGTTTGATGGGGACAGTGTAGAGGGAGTTTTACTCGGTATCTAACCCCTTGCTGTACCTGTCCTGGGAGTGTTTGATGGGGACAGTGTAGAGGGAGCTTTACTCTGTATCTAGCCCCGTGCTGTACCTGTCCTGGGCGTGTTTGATGGGGACAGTGTAGAGAGAGCTTTGCTCTGTATCTAACCCCGTGCTGTACATGCCCTGCGAGTGTTTGATGGTGTCAGTGTAGAGGGAGCTTTACTCTGTATCTAACCTGTGCTGTACCTGTCCTGGGAGTGTTTGATGAGGACGGTGTAGAGGGAGCTTTACTCTGTATCTAACCCCGTGCTGTACCTGTCCTGGGAGTGTTTGATGGGGACAGTGTAGAGGGAGCTTTGCTCTGTATCTAACCTCGTGCTGTACCTGCCCTGCGAGTGTTTGATGTGGACAGTGTAGAGGGAGCTTTACTCTCTATCTAACCCTGTGCTGTACCTGTCCTGGGAGTGTTTGATGGGGACAGTGTAGAGGGAGCTTTGCTCTGTATCTAACCCCGTGCTGTTCATGCCCTGGGAGTGTTTGATGGGGACAGTGTAGAGGGAGCTTTACTCTCTATCTAACCCTGTGCTGTACCTGTCCTGGGAGTGTTTGATGGGGACAGTGTAGAGGGAGCTTTACTCTGTATCTAACCTCGTGCTGTACCTGCCCTGGGAGTGTTTGATGTGGACAGTGTAGAGGGAGCTTTACTCTCTATCTAACCGTGTGCTGTACCTGTCCTGGGAGTGTTTGATGGGGACAGTGTAGAGGGAGCTTTACTCTGTATCTAACCTCGCGCTGTACCTGTCCTGCGAGTTTTTGACGGGGACAGTGTAGAGGGAGCTTTACTCTGTATCTAACCCCGTGCTGTACCTGTCCTGGGAGTGTTTGACGGGGACAGTGTAGAGGGAGCTTTACTCTGTATCTAACCCCGTGCTGTACCTGTCCTGGGAGTGTTTGATGGGAACGGGTAGAGTGAGCTTTACTCTGTTTCTAACCCCGTGTGGTACCTGTCCTGGGAGTGTTTGATGGGGACAGTGTAGAGGGAGTTTTACTCGGTATCTAACCCCGTGCTGTAGAGAGTCCAGTTCTCTATACTTAGACACATGTAACTGACTATGGAAGCCTCAGCAAGTTCCTGATCCTCAATTGTAAACTTGAGAATGTCCTGAGCCCGCCTCTGGTACTTTGCTGCATTTCACATCTTCCCACAACCTTTAATCTCTTGAACCCTGAACATTCAACCAGAAAATCTGCCAATTTGCTGAACCGCTCGGAGCTTTAGGAACCTCGCTCTGTCCAGCCTGGATTCACAAGCAGACAGCTGCAGTAATAATGCTGTTTTTAACTTGAGCCCCTAATTTGTTGCTGCTCTGTCATCACTTACTGAAATTCCTGGAAGCGCTCCCGGTCATATTCTTCATAGAGCTCCCTCCAGCCCAGGATACTGACCAAGCCACAGGCTCCAGTGATGATGAGCATCAGGAAGACCTTCACCATGTGGCTGACCTGTACCAGCATCGTCGTGGCGATGAGCGCCAGCACTGAGATGTAGCTGTAGTATTTTGGTTGTTTTGCGCAGCTCCTGCCCATCTGGGTCAGGTTTCCATTCGAGGAAGCTCGGTAACTGTGCAGGCAGCTTAACTTGGGAAGAAAACCCCAACATTACTCAACACCAGGACCAATCCAAAAAAAACAGTCAGAATACCAAAAACATCACCAAAACCCCCACAACACACCCACCAACATAACCCTCATCCCCAACATAACTAACACCCTAACCCTCACCAAAACCAACACCAAACACCCAATGGAACCCGCACCATGACCCCACCCCCACCATAACCCCCACCCCCACGTCCTCACCATTACCCCCACCACCAATGTTCTCTCACCCTGGCATTCACTCCGTCTTCACAATGAACAATTTACCCAGATGAGTCTCCGTAATTCAGAACTTCTAATACTTGAGTTCGATGTGAAGTGAACTCACTCACACAGATCAGGAACTCTCCTAGTTCCTTGTGGGAACACCAAAGGGTTATGATGTCACCAATCAGTTTCCATGGGGCAGAAAGGGTCATGTCCTGTTTAAGAGAGCGAGGGTTGGGGGGGGCTCTGGTCGAAGTTAATGAGGGTGGGGGTTATTCTGGTCTAAGGGAATGAGGGTGGGGGTTTTTCTCGTCTAAGGCAATGAGGGTGGGGGTTGTTCTGGTCTAAGGGAATGAGGGTGGGGGTTGTTCTGGTCTAAGGCAATGAGGATGGGGGTTGTTCTGGTCTAAGGGAATGAGGGTGGGGGTTGTTCTGGTCTAAGGGAATGAGGGTGGGGGTTGTTCTGGTCTAAGGCAATGAGGGTGGGGGTTGTTCTGGTCTAAGGGAATGAGGGTGGGGTTGTTCTGGTCTAAGGGAATGAGGGTGGGGGTTGTTCTGGTCTAAGGGAATGAGGATGGGGGTTGTTCTGGTCTAAGGGAATGAGGGTGGGGGTTGTTCTGGTCTAAGGGAACGAGGGTGGATGCTGGGATGAAGGGTTATCTTATGAGGAAAGGTTGAGCAGGTTGGGTCTATACTCATTGGAGTTTAGAAGAATGAGAGGTGATTTTATAGAAATGTAAGATTGTGAATATGCCTGACAGGGTCGATACTGGAGATTGTGAATATGCCTGACAGGGTCGATACTGGAGATTGTGAATATGCCTGACAGGGTCGATACTGGAGATTGTGAATATGCCTGACAGGGTCGATACTGGAGATTGTGAATATGCCTGACAGGGTCGATACTGGAGATTGTGAATATGCCTGACAGGGTCGATACTGGAGATTGTGAATATGCCTGACAGGGTCGATACTGGAGATTGTGAATATGCCTGACAGGGTCGATACTGGAGATTGTGAATATGCCTGACACGGTCGATACTGGAGATTGTGAATATGCCTGACAGGGTCGATACTGGAGATTGTGAATATGCCTGACAGGGTCGATACTGGAGATTGTGAATATGCCTGACAGGGTCGATACTGGGAGGACGTTCTCCTTGTGGGGGAGTGTATAACTGGGGCCACAGCTTCAAAATAAGGCATCTCCCATTTAAGGTATGAAAAAGGAGGAATTAGGCTGAGTTAGACAGATTTTTGATTGATAAGGGAGTCGAGGGTTGTGGGGAACAGGCAGGAAAGTGGAGTTGAGGCCTGGGGCAGATCAGCCATGATCTTATTGAATGGCGGGGCAGTTTTGAGGGGTTGAATGGCCTCCTGCTCCTAATTTGTATGTCCATCTGAAACAGACTGACACAGACACACAAAACTGATACACAAATGCATACAAACACACAGACATGCCATTAACACAGAATCTGCTATCTAAAGATTTATTTCAGAGATAGCCCACTGCTAATAGGCCCAGGGCTCTGTCCTGGACTCCCCATTGACGCAATCTGTTGCCTTCATTGCCCAAATGAGAACTCCATCATGTGGAAAATTTGCCACACACTCCAAACAGGCGACTCATTACCTGACTGAAAGCAGATAATTACAGGTCCCTGGGTTACACATTAACCAGATGAGTCACCGCTTCTATGGTTCAAAGGTCACACCTGATCGGGTCCATAGCGTTCCACCAAACACCGGGATAGCTTTCTCTCACTCAAAATATTGCAAATCACAAGTCATTTACAAGTCAGCAATTGAGACTCAGAAGGAAAAATCAGTAAAAACTGGAAAATAAGAACACTGGTCTGAACCGTTCATTCATTCTGGGCAGAGAGCTGGAGTATAGACTTTGTGCACGGTTAAATTACCCCACAGTTAGTAACAGAAAGGGCAAGTCAGCCAGGGTTCCTGCTCCTGATCACTGTCCAGTGATCCCTGGGTTAGAGAGAGAGAGAGAGGGGAAATCAGCCAGGGTTCCTGCTCCTGATCACTGTCCAGTGATCCCTGGGTTAGAGAGAGAGGGGAAATCAGCCACAGCTCCTGCTCCTGATCACTGTCCAGTGATCCCTGGGTTAGAGAGAGAGAGAGGGGAAATCAGCCAAGGTTTCTGCTCCTGATCACTGTCCAGTGATCCCTGGGTTAGAGAAAGAGAGGGGAAATCAGCCAGGGTTCCTGCTCCTGATCACTGTCCAGTGATCCCTGGGTTAGAGAGAGAGAGAGGGGAAATTAGCCAGGGTTCCTGCTCCTGATCACTGTCCAGTGATCACTGGGTTAGAGAAAGAGAGGGGAAATCAGCCAGGGTTCCTGCTCCTGATCACTGTCCAGTGATCCCTGGGTTAGAGAGAGAGGGGAAATCAGCCAGGGTTCCTGCTCCTGATCACTGTCCAGTGATCCCTGGGTTAGAGAGAGAGAGGGGAAATCAGCCAGGGTTCCTGCTCCTGATCACTGTCCAGTGATCCCTGGGTTAGAGAGAGAGAGGGGAAATCAGCCAGGGTTCCTGCTCCTGATCACTGTCCAGTGATCCCTGGGTTAGAGAGAGAGAGGGGAAATCAGCCAGGGTTCCTGCTCCTGATCACTGCCCAGTGACCCCTGCGTTAGAGAGAGAGAGAGGGGAAATCAGCCAGGGTTCCTGCTCCAGGTCACTATCCAGTGATCCCTGGGTTAGAGAGAGAGAGAGAGGGGAAATCAGCCAGGGTTCCTGGTCCTGATCACTGTCCAGTGATCCCTGGGTTAGAAAGAGAGAGGGGAAATCAGCCAGGGTTCCTGCTCCTGATCACTGTCCAGTGACCCCTGGGTTAGAGAGAGAGAGAGGGGAAATCAGCCAGGGTTCCTGCTCCTGATCACTATCCAGTGATCCCTGGGTTAGAGAGAGAGGGGAAATCAGCCAGGGTTCCTGGTCCTGATCACTGTCCAGTGACCCCTGGGTTAGAGAGAGAGAGAGGGGAAATCAGCCAGGGTTCCTGCTCCTGATCACTATCCAGTGAGCCTTGGCTTGCCATCATTTACAAAGTACATGTTTTATACATTCAAAGGCCAAAGTGGACGAGCTGACATTTGCCTCTTTGAAATCCATTTGCTCCAGTTTTACCCATCCAATGAATCAGCTCATTTCTCTTCATAATCTTCTGCCCCCACCTGTGCAATGTCACCTATCAGCAAATTTGGTTCTGTAACTTTGATCCTATCATTTAATTAGTTAATAAATACAGTGAACAGTTGAGGCCAGTACACAGATCCTCGTGAGATGCCATCAATCAGATCCTGCCCATGATCCCAACTCCATCCAGCCGCTCAGCCACTTTTCAAACCAGGTCAGTAAGTTGCCTTCAATTTCATAAACCGTTTCTTACAAGTGACTTCATCAAAAGCCTTATGTAGGTTCATATAAATAAGATTCATAGATAATCTCCTGTCCATGACTTCAGTCACCTCTTCAAAATCCTCGACCTGGTTCACCAGGTCTGATCTACCCTTTACAAATTCATCTCTCTGATCAGCAGAAAATGTCCCCTCTGTTCCGTTTTGCTATCTTTAAATATAGACCCTAGTAATTTCCCAACAACTGGTCAATAATTCCCTGGTTTCCCGCTCATCTTTCTTAAATAGCAGAGTAACAATCTTCCAACTTAAACAAACTGCTGCCAAATTGAGAGAAAGTTTGGAAGGTTCTTGTCAGGGAGTCAGTAAATATTCTCGTCTAATTCCTGTAAAACTCTGGGATTGAAAGCAGCTGGAGGTAAGGATTTGTCACTTTCTCGTGCTGTTGTTTGCTCCATTACTGTTGTTTTGTTTACGCTAATTTTTGTGAGTCCCTGTCCCTGATTTAATATTTGTTTCCTTGGGATGTCTGCCATTCTGACCTCTTCCCTCACTGTCAAATATTGGCGCAGTTTGTGTGCACGTATGTGTGTCAGTGCGCGCATGTGCCTCTGTGTGTGTATGTGTGTCTGTGTGTGTGTGTGTCTGTGTGCACATGTGCCTGTGTGTGTATGTGTCTGTGTGTGTATGTGTGTCTGTGTGTGTATGTGTATCTGTGTGCACATGTGCCTGTGCGTGTATGTGTATCTGTGTGTGCATGTGTGTCTGTGTATCTGTGTGCACATGTGTCTGTGCGTGTATGTGTATCTGTGTGCGCATGTATGTCTGTGCGTGTATGTGTCTGTGTGTGTATGTGTATCTGTGTGCGCATGTGTGCCTGTGCGTGCATGTGTCTGTGCATGTATGTGTCTGTGCGTGTATGTGTATCTGTGTGCGCATGTGTGCCTGTGCGTGCATGTGTCTGTGCGTGCATGTGTCTCTGTGTGCGTATGTGTCTCTGTGTGTGTATGTGTATCTGTGTGCGCATGTGTCTGTGCGTGCATGTGTCTGTGTGTGTATGTGTATCTGTGTGCGCATGTGTCTGTGCGTGCATGTGTCTGTGTGTGTATGTGTATCTATGTGCGCATGTGTCTGTGCGTACATGTGTCTGTGTGTGTATGTGTATCTGTGTGCGCATGTGTCTGTGCGTGCATGTGTCTGTGTGTGTATGTGTATCTGTGTGCGCATGTGTCTGTGCGTGCATGTGTCTGTGTGTGTATGTGTATCTGTGTGCGCATGTGTCTGTGCGTGCATGTGTCTGTGTGTGTATGTGTCTCTGTGTGCGCATGTGTCTGTGCGTGCATGTGTCTCTGTGTGTGTATGTGTATCTGTGTGCGCATGTGTGCCTGTGTGTGCATGTGTCTGTGCGTGCATGTGTCTGTGCGTGCATGTGTCTGTGCGTGCATGTGTCTGTGTGTGTATGTGTCTCTGTGTGTGTATGTGTATCTGTGTGTGTATGTGTATCTGTGTGCGCATGTGTGCCTGTGTGTGTATGTGTCTCTGTGTGTGTATGTGTATCTGTGTGCGCATGTGTGCCTGTGTGTGCATGTGTCTGTGCGTGCATGTGTCTGTGTGTGCATGTGTCTGTGCGTGCATGTGTCTGTGTGTGTATGTGTCTCTGTGCGTGCATGTGTCTGTGCGTGCATGTGTGTCTGTGCGTGCATGTGTCTGTGTGTGTATGTGTCTGTGCGTGCATGTGTCTGTGTGTGTATGTGTCTGTGCGTGCATGTGTCTGTGTGTGTATGTGTCTGTGCGTGCATGTGTCTGTGTGTGTATGTGTCTGTGCGTGCATGTATGTCTGTGCGTGCATGTGTCTGTGCGTGCATGTATGTCTGTGCGTGCATGTGTGTCTGTGTCTGCATGTGTGTGCACACATGCATGTGTGTGTGTTCATATTTCTCTGTGTATATGTCTATACACATGTCACTGTTTGTGTGCATCTGTGTGTGTGGGATGGAGGCCGAAGGCACACTCACCATGTCTACAATATCTGCAGCAGTGAGAATGAGGATAGCAGCCATTGCCCACGTGTTCCGGGCCCAGCGAGTCCTGTCAATCCACATCGAGAACAGGACCAATTTCTTGGGGAATACCTGAAGAGGAACAAAATTGTTCACATCAGCAGCTGGGGAAGCAGGTCTCTGGGCACAGTTAACATTATGGGCAACAATCAAGAGGGAAAATACAGGGCTTTATATGGAGAATAACCGATCCCCAGGTAGGGATGGAGGCAGGGCCTCTGACTGTGGACTCACCCTGGGGAAGATGGCAGCAAGAGAACACAGAGTGAGGATCAGGAGCAGAATCTGCCCGACAATGAATGTGATGTAATTCACCAGCAGTCTATGAAAAAGAGAGAGGCCAGTCACAGGAAAACAGAATTTAACTTAGATCCACCCCTGACCCCACCCTCCAACCGACCCCAGTCCCAGGGCCCAAGCAGCCAGCCCATGTTGGCCTAGACCCTTCACATGAGGAAATAGTTTGAATCAGTTACTTGCCCAGTTCCCAAATCCCTTCAATCTGCTTTTCCTCCATCCCCCTCTCCAAACTAATCTTGAATGTTGACATTGTTTCTCCCTCAACCACGACCCAAAGCCTCACAATGTTCTACATGAAGAAGCTTCTCCTGTTCCCTGTTCTAAATCTCTTACATTTAGTCTGGTGTCTCCGGTCCATTGTTCTAGAGCATCAACAACTGGAACCAGTCTGCTTCTATCTAACCTGTATCATCCTTAAAGGGGTTAACAAACCTCGAACATATTGCCCTGTAATCTGTCCACTGGTCAACTGTGGCCCAATATGGGAGCGTCCAACAAATCAACAGAAGCAAACCCAGACTCCGAGGGCCCTTGACCAACCCCCACTCACCCGGGATCAATGAAAAGCTGCACCAAAAAGGTGAAGAAGAGAACGAGACAGGAGCAGCTAAATGCTGCCCCACTCTGTTTCTCTCTCTCCACTGAGAAGCGGCTCTCCAGCTCCGGGTCAGTGAATCGCATCGAGAGGCGGTTTGTGGATTTTCCTTTCAGCCTGTTAAAGGGGACAGCAAGAGAGTGAGTAAATGGAGTTGGACATTCTAAAGCACCTAGCAACCATCCCCCTCCCTCTCACACCGTTGTCCCACACTCACTCTGAATCCAGGGAATCCCACTGCTTAGTCCCATTCTCTAATCCCACTCCCAGCTCCCATTCCCATATTGCACTGTCTGATCCACAGCAGGCGGAGGCCGGGACTTCCCAGGTCCCCAGCACTCGGAGGAGCTGCTGGAGGCCAGAACGTTGCTGAGTCCGAGTCAGATGAAGAGCCTCTGGACTCGGTCATGTCACAGTTGCTGGAGCTGCAAAGACAAACTCGGGAACATCAGGAAGTCCGCTGCACTCCTCAGGTTGCAAGGCATGATGGAGGAGTCCGTCCGGCTTCAGGCTGAGGTGATAGCGCCGGCATTGCCAATGCACCGAGGTCAACACTGGTAGGATGGTGGCTGCCATGGGGACCTTGGTCCAGGACGTCGCTCCTGCACTGCTGCATGGGCTGAACTCCATCGCTGGTGCCCTAGTCGGTCTCCAACACTGTGTACACGAGAGGGATGCCGGGCAGCTCATCTCATCCAGCCTCCCCTTCTCCTCACGGAGTCAGCCTGGGGCCCTCGGGCACCCATAGGGAGGAGGATCAGCAGGTCCACACCCCAGGGCTATCCACCCCACCCACCCCCTCCACCGCCCCCTGCCACCCCCCTGACCCCCACCCCCCGACCTCCCACCCCACTGCAGCAGCTCTGTCGGGAGTGATACTCACGCCTGCACTGTCTCCCGCTCTAACAGGGCTGCATTCAATAAATGGTTCAGTTCCAGCTGGTTCTGTTGAGCATCCATCACCTGCTCGGATATATCTCGTAATCGCAGGCGTCTCCGAGGGTTGGGAAATGAAGGGTTAACAACCTACAGAGGGAACAGATTGGATTGGGAGAGCGAGTGAGTGGCAGGGCTACACAGTCAGTGTTTCCCAAGAAGAGTCATATGGACTCAAAACGTTATCTCTGTTTCTCCCTCCACAGATATAGCCAGAACTGCTGAGATTTTCCAGCATTTCCTGTTTTTATTTCAGATTTCCAACATCGGTGGTACTTTGCTTTTATAACAGTCAGTGTTTTTGTGGTTTATTCTGGTTCAGGAACATCTCACACACAAACACTTCATCCAGCCGCTCATGGTGAGGAATGAGCTTTTCCCACTTACACCTCCTCCAGACCCACTGGCTCTTTCCTAACTTGACCCATTCCTACAAAAGCAAAATACCGCGGATGCTGGAAATCCAAAATAAAAACAGAAAATGCTGGGAAAACTCAGCAGGTCTGACAGCGTCTGTGGAGAGAGAGAGAGAGTTAATGTTTTAGATTGATGGCCTGTCACCAGAGTTTCATACTCAGACTGCTGAGTATTTTCAGCATTTTCTGTTTTTACTTCACGTTTACATTTTCAGTCCGACAGTCGGTGTTGCAATAAGTGCAGCAGTCACTAAAATAGCCTGGCAATCTCCTCCAACAACCACTCCTATTTATATAGCACTTCAGCATCATAAACTGGCTCAAGGTGTGCCCTTGCTCAGTGACACTCTGAGTCAGAGGAAGCAGTTCAATAGTTCCTGTGCTGGCAGCTGGACTCAGACCTCACCGGTATGGGCACGTTACAGATATCACTTCATATATTCGAGGTCTTCAGACTGATACAGGCCACACACAGAGTTCGCAGGTATCACAGGCACCTTCCTGCAGCAAGGACTCAATGTACAATGCACTTGGAAGAATCTCGACAGATCATTCATTGCCACTCTGCTCTGTGCCAGCCCATGTCCTGAGTCGCTCACTCACCCGAGTGTCAAGATCCTCAGGGTCATCAGGGCTGGTGCAGGTGGTGTGGAGGCTGCCATTACAGTCTGTGGTGTTGATCAACAGCGGCAAGTTTCCATTAGATGATGTGAGAGACAACTTCTAAAAAAGAGCAGAGGGTGATCACTGGTTAAATCAAGAGGGAGAGAGAGAGAGAGAGAGGAGAGGGAGAGAGGTATCACTGGTTAAATCGAGAGAGAGAGAGAGAGGGAGCAAGAACGAGAGAGAGAGAGGGGTCACTGGTTAAATCGAGAGAGAGAGGAGAGGGAGTGAGGGATCACTGGTTAAATCAAGAGAGAGAGAGAGCGGGAAAGGGGGAGAGAGAAGGAGAGAGGGGGCACTGGTTAAATCAAGAGAGAGAAAGAGAAAAGGAGAGGGAGAGAGGGATCACTGGTTAAATCGAGAGAGAGAGAGAGAGAGCGGGAAAGGGAGAGAGAGAGAGAGGGAATGAGGGATCACTGGTTAAATCAAGACAGAGAGAGGGAGTGGGAAAGGGAGAGAGAGGAGAGAGGGTCACTGGTTAAATCGAAAGAGAGAGGGAGAGAGGGGTCACTGGTTTAAATCAAGAGAGAGAGGGATAGAGGGATCACTGGTTAAATCAAGAAAGAGAGGGAGAGCGAGAGAGAGCTGAATTATATGACCAATGGAAGAATGAAGTGGATAGATGGACATGGCTTATGTCCTCACCAAAAGGAAAACAAGGTATGGCCTTGGCAGTTTCACTTCCCACCAGAAGTAGGATCAGGTGCAAAGTATTTCCATAGCTAGCAGCTCATCATTTGGATGCTGAGGAATATTTGGACAATCTCTTAAAATTTAAGATTTATAAGAAAGGTGATCTGCTAAATGCATATGAGACAGGGTCAGACTTTGATAAATTTAGACAGATGGATGGTTATTCCATAGAAGTTATGAAAGTTAATAGATTCTATACAAGATTGCAGAGATTCGATTTGGAAATTCCTAATTCAGTGCTTGCTTTCAAATTGTTGGACTGTGCTCTAATATGGAACATGGGTGGGCTCCTGGTCTTAACTGGAGTTCGATTCTCAGGAAGAGATCATTTTTGGAACAGATTTCTGAAGCTTTAAACAAAACTCTGGGGAAACATTCATTTCCAGCCCCTTTCATAACACAAATGAGACCTCCAGTGGTAAAAGGTAGAGGATTCAATGGTAGCAACATTTCAAGACCATTCAGATATGGGACACAAGTGTCAATACGAAAGAAAAGCCACAAACAAAAGGAATGAGGATAGAGACCCTTTCGGTATCTCTAACAGACAACTGGACTTGGATAATGATGGTAGGAGAATGAACCCCAGGAATATCTCAGGAATGGTCAACAGATGTTTCAGATGTAACCCAAGATATCATTATGCAATGAACTGTCTGAAGCAGATTAATGGGGTTTTTGGAATGACACATGGCACTGAAGGTTCAGAAGGGGAAGATGATGATACTGATCAATCAGGGGGAATTGTCCTGGTCACAAGAAGCTTTAGTCTGGTAATGGGTGTGCTGGTTGCAGACTCATTCAGTTGTGCTGGGTTAGACAGTCGGTGCACATCCACAGTATGTGGAGTGGGTTGGTTAAAGCGTTATCTGGATTCTCTAAATAGAAAGACCGAAGTAAGGTGAATGAATATGAAAGTTCTACTTACTTCAGGTTTAGGGATGACAACATATTAAAGTCACTAAAGAGCAGTGATTCCATGTAAAAATAGCCAGAGTAAACCACTTTATTAGCACAAATGCAGTTTCCTTACTGTTGAGTCAGTCATCTATGAAAAAGGCTCAAATAAAATTAGATATGGAACATGATCAGGCAACTGTTTGGGAGAAATCTGTAGATATATAGTTCACACAATTGGGATATTATTGTACCCCTTTAACAAGACCTAACGTGTCTGATCACAATGTTAAACACATGTTGATGACATCGGGGGTAGGAGTTTAAAGGAAAGGCATTTTTTAATACTATCAGTTTGCCCATCTGTCTTGTCATAGGTTAAAAATCCTACTAAAGGATGCATGGGTAATGGATGATGGATATACTGACTTACTGAAGCGATCAGTCAGAAATGCGATATGTTTAAAAAAAATAGGAGGTCACCACCATGGCCTGTAGTGAGTCTCCCATCAGCGAGAGATTTCAATGAAATTGTAGCTATGGACTTGAAGGTATGGGATAAAGGCAAAAATATGTTTCTCTTGCACTTCATAGACATGGCAACTAGATTCAGTCTGTCAACAGTAAAATACAGTAAAGGCAAAAAGATAATTGTGGACAAGATAATAGAAAAATGGAAAGGAATTGGACTGGGAGAACCAGCTAAATTCTTAACTAACAATGGTGAGGTGGGGGGGGAATTTTTAAAATTCTTTCACTTGAGCTAGGTCAGAATTTTTATTGCACATCCCTAATTGACCTTGAGAAAAAATTGCTAGTGATGAATTTAAATTCATGTGTGAAAATATGAACATCGTAGTGATAAGCACAGTAGTGGAAAGTCCCTTTAGTAATGGGGCTTGTGGAAGAAATCAGACACTAATTGATGAGATCCTTCACAATCTTAGCTGACCAACCGAGCTATAAACTGACTTCTGCCCTTGGGTTGGCAGTCCGTGCGAAGAATTCACTTCAAATGGTTGGGGGCTAGAATCCCTATTGGTTAGTTTATAGGAGAAACCCAAAACCACCTTTGGTGATGCAGGATCATCTCCCGGCCTTGGGAGGGACTACAATTAGTTCCGTTTTTTCTGAGCATTTGAATGCCCTACGTGCAGGGAAAGGGCATTTATCAAGGCTGAGGTGTCCGAAAATTCGGTGAGACTTCCAGCATTGCATAAGGTGATTTAAAATACTATTTAATTCAGGGGACATGGTATATTACAAAGGAAAAGGGCAGAAAAAGTGGAAAGGCCCAGGTAAGGTTATAGGCAGTGATGGAAAAAGTGATTTTACACCATGGCAATCAAACTGTTAGGCTAGTTGAAAGCACCTTAGCTGCTGAAACACTGGCATCAGTAGAAGCAATAGGGATGGGGATGTACGTATCTAAAATTATGAAGGGAATCTTATACAAGGGGCAATCTGAGAAATGTCTGCCTATGGAGTGCTATGTGGATAACCGCTCTCTTTGGGACAATGTTCATTCAACAAAGGATGTCACTGCAAAAAGGTTGAAGATCGACCTTGCGAGAAGAAAGGAAATCTTGGAAAGAAGAGAGATTTTAAAATAAAATGGGTGGATACAAGTTACCAATTGTCAGAGTATTTTGTGAAGAGAGGTGCTTGCTCCAAGAAATTATTAGATGTACTGGGAGAGGGGACACCTTGTGTTATAATGAGAATATGGAAAACCGATATTTCCTTTGATTGCTTTGTAATTATTCATACATGTTAAAGAAGAGAAGTTTAGTTTAATGAAGGGGATCTGTTAATGGTTGGCTATACTAGAATGTTAGACACAGAATATGAAAAAAATATAATTTTGTTTCTTTTTGATTAGTTTGAAAGATTGTTTTTGTGTTTTCAAAAGTTTTAATTTAAAGAAAAGCAGGGAATCTGTCAGTCTTATCAACAACATTGTGAAGGTTTGTTTAAGTCAATTCCATTAAGGGAAACAGGTGATGGGTATTTGAATACCTATAAATAGGGGATGACTGGGACACTGGGGGCAGAATTTTGCCACTGGTGAGCAGGGGGCGGGGCCCACTCGCCGACGGGTAAAATGATGCGGGATGAGGTCGGGAGGAACCCCTGACGTTTTCCGGCCCCATTTAAATTTTCAGGAAGGTGGGGGCTCAGCAAAATCAGCTGTGGGCCCACCGACCTGTCAATGGCCAATTGAGGCCACTGACAGGATCATTAAAACAATTAAAGGACCTGCCTGTCCAACCTTAAAGTCAGCGGGTCGGCCAGGAGCCCCGGCGGCAAATAGAGAAAACATGAAACCTCATCCACTGGCGGGATGAAGTTTCCTGTAGGGTTTTAAAAATTATAATAAAGTTATTCTGTAAATTATGAACATGTCCCAAGTCATGTGACATTGTCACATCAGGGGAACATGTAAGGGAAATTTATTTTTTCTATTTTTAATATGTTTCAAAGTCCAGGCAATCTCCCTGAGGCTGCACTTAGCCTCAGGGAGGTGTGCGCTCTATCGTGTGCATGCGTGAAAGAGCGCACTCTCGATTTTAGGGATTCCCCCCGCCCGCACAGGGAGAGCATAGCGCTTCCCGCCGGACATCACGCTGGGTGGGCCTTAATTGGCCCGCCCACGTAAAATGGCGGCGCAGGATCGGCTCCCCACCCGCCAGAGATTGGGTCAGGCCCGCCCGCCCGACAGGCAGAAAATACTGCTCCAGGTGTGGGTGAGGAGTGTTGACACTGAACAAAGTCAATAAACTCCGCAAGGAAAAGCTGTGTCTTAGTTGTGACTTCACCAACCAACGTAGATCCAGTTCACACACCAGGTTGATTCCTGGGGTGAAGGGCTTGTCTTATGAGGAAACAGATTGGGCCTGTACCCATTGGAGTTTGAAAGAATGAGAGTTGATCTTATTGAAACATATATCTGATTCTGAGGGGGCTTGACAGGGTGGATTCTGGGAAGATGTTTCCTCTCATGGGGGAATCTAGAACCAGGGAAGACAGTTTCAGAGTAAGGGGTCTCATTTCAGACTGAGATGAAGAGGAATTTCTTCTCTGAGAGGGTCGTTGGTATTTGGAATTCTCTTCCCCAGAGAGCAGCGGAGGCCGGGTCACTGAATATAATCAGGGCTGAGTTAGACAGGTTTTTGATCGATGAGGGAGCCCACAGCTATGGGGGCAGGCAGGAAAACGGAGTTAAGGCCACAATCGGACCAGCCATGATCTTATTGACTGCTGGAGCAGGATTGAGGGGCCACATGGCAAACTCCCACCTTATTTCTTATGATCTGATAAATCAATGAGAGAGAGAGAGTGTGATTGTGATTAAATAGGGGACAGACAGGCAGAGGAAGAGAGAATGTGGTTAAATCAGGGAGAGGAATTGGCAGTTCAGTCAAGAGTCCGAGGATCCCCTGTTCTCCCACGCCCCAGGACTCACCACTCCATTGATCCCATTCCTGACAGCCGCTGATTTTGGCACCACCACCAGGTATGTCTTGATCCCCTTCTCCTTCAAATACTCGTTCCTCTTTTCCCCTTCTCCTGGTTCAAGCTCAAACTCTCCGTTCAGGCAATTGCAGGTGCTCTGAGAGATGTGGACTCTCCTGTCAACAGAGGTCAGATTCAGTACACTGGCCTTTCTGGCCCTCATTGGGAAATGGGTATGCTCAATCTTACTCCTTCTCAACAGGGGTTGGGTGAGGAGACATGACTTGGGCAGGAGGAATCCTGAAATGGACTATGACCAGCTGCTGCACCCTCTGTGTGGGCAATGGGGAGTGTCAGTGTACCTCAGGCAGCACGCACAACTCTGAATCAGGAGGTCATGGGTCAAGCTCTACTCAAGAGACTTCAAAATTCCGGGTTCAGTACTGAGGGAGCGCTGCACTGTCAGAGGGTCAGTACTGAGGGAGTGCTGCACTGTCAGAGGGTCAGTACTGAGGGAGTGCTGCACTGTCGGAGGGTCAGTACTGAGGGAGTGCTGCACTGTCAGAGGGTCAGTACTGAGGGAGTGCTGCACTGTCAGAGGGTCAGTACTGAGGGAGTGCTGCACTGTCGGAGGGTCAGTACTGAGGGAGCGCTGTACTATCAGAGGGTCAGTACTGAGGGAGTGCTGCACTGTCAGAAGGTCAGTACTGAGGGAGTGCTGCACTGTCGGAGATTCAGTACTGAGGGAGCACTGCACTGTCGGAGGGTCAGTACTGAGGGAGTGCTGCACTGTCAGAGGGTCAGTACTGAGGGAGTGCTGCACTGTCAGAGGGTCAGTACTGAGGGAGTGCTGCACTGTCGGAGGGTCAGTACTGAGGGAGCGCTGTACTATCAGAGGGTCAGTACTGAGGGAGTGCTGCACTGTCAGAAGGTCAGTACTGAGGGAGTGCTGCACTGTCGGAGATTCAGTACTGAGGGAGCACTGCACTGTCGGAGGGTCAGTACTGAGGGAGCGCTGCGCTGTCGGGGGTTCAGTACTGAGGGAGCGTTGCACTGTCAGGGATTCAGTACTGAGGGAGCGTTGCACTGTCAGGGATTTAGTACTGAGGGAGTGCGGCACTGTCAGAGGGTCAGTACTGAGGGAGTGCTGCACTGTCGGGGGTTCAGTACTGAGGGAGTGCTGCACTGTCGGAGGGTCAGTACTGAGGGAGTGCTGCACCGTCGGGGGTTCAGTACTGACGGAGCGCTGCACTGTTGGAGGTGCTGTCTTTTGCATATGAACATGTGATTAAGGAGCAGAAGTTGGCCCCTCGAGCCTGCTCTGCCATTCAATAAGATCATGGCTGATCTAAATGTGACCACAACCCACATTCCTGCCTACCCCCGATAACCTTTCAGCCGATAACCTTTCGACCCCCCCTTGCATATCAAGAATCTATCTAGCTCAGCCTTAAAAATATTGAAGACTCTGCTTCCACAGCCTTTTGAGGAAGAGAGTTCCAAAGACTCTCAACCCTCTTGAGAGAAAAAAATTCTCATCTCTGTTTTAAATGAGCGACCCCTTATTTTTAAACAGTGATCCCTAGTTCTAGATTCTCCCACAAGAGGAAACATCCTTTCCACACCCACCCTGTCAAGACCCCTCAGGATCTTATATGTTTCAACCAAGTCGCCTCTTAATCTTCTAAATTCCAGTGGATACAACCCTAACCTGTCCAACCTTTCCTCATAAGACAATCCACTCATTCCTGGTATTAGTCTGGTAAACCTTCTTTGATCTTCTTCCAATGCATTTACATCTTGCCTTAAATAAGGAGACCAGTGCTATACACAATACTCCAGATGTGGTCTCACCAGTGCCCTGTACAACTGAAGCATAACCTCCCTACTTTTGTAATCAATTCCCCTCACAATAAACGATAACATTCTATTAGTTTTCCTAACTACTTACTGTACCTGCATACCAGCCTTTTGTGATTCATGCACTAGGACACCCAGATCCCTCTGAATCTGAGCTCTGCAATCTCTCACCATTTAGATAAAATGTTACTTTTTCATTCTTCCTGCTAAAATGGGCAATTTCACACCTGTCCTTGTTATACTCTATTTGCCAGATCTTTGCCCACTCACTTAACCCATCTATATCCCTTTGTAGCCTCCTTATGTCCTCTTCACAACTTATCAGATGTCTTCTGGAAATCTAAGTACAGTTCATCCACCAGTTCCCCTTTATCCACAGCACATGTAACTCCTTCAAAGAACTCCAATAATTGGTTAAACATGATTTCCCTTTCACAAAACCATGTTGACTCTGCCTGATGGCCTTGAATTTTTTTAAGTGCCCTGCTATAACATCTTTAATAGCAGCTTGTAACATTTTCCCTATGACAGATGTTAAGCTAACTGGCCTATAGCTTCCTGTCTCCCTCCCTTTTTGAATAAAGAAGTTACATTTGCTATTTTCCATCTTTTTGGAACCTTCCCCAAATCTAGGGAATTTTGGAAAATTAAAACAAATGCATCAACTATCTCACTAGCCACTTCTTTCAAGACCTTAGGATCAAGTCTATCTGGACCTGGGGCTTTGTCAGCCTGCAGCCCCAATTTACTCAGTACCACTTCCCTGGTGATTGTAATTTTCCTGAGTTCCTCCTCCCTTCCATTTCCTGATTTACAGCTATTTCTGGGATGTTACTTGAATCCTCTATAGTGAAGACCGATGGAAATTACCTGTTCAATTCATCTGCCATCTCCTTATTTTCCATTATTAATTCCCCAGACTCACTTTCTATAGGACCAATGCTCACTTTGTTAACTTGTTTCTTTTTAAAATATTTATAGAAACTCTTATTATCTGTTTTTTTTCCGTTGTTTAAAAAAGGCTCCAAAAGTAAACCAGGTAATTAAAGGGCAGTGAGCCTGACGTCAGTAGTAGGTAAATTATTGGAAGGTGTTCTGAGAGATCGGATATACAATTATTTGGACAGCCAAGGGCTGATTAAGGATAGTCAGCATGGCTTTGTGCGTGGTAGGTCGTGTTTAACGAACCTTGTAGAGTTTTTTGAGGAGGTTACCAAGAAAGTAGATGAAGGAAAGGCTGTGGATGTTGTCTACATGGACTTTAGTAAGGTCTTTGACAAGGTCCCACATGGGAGGTTAGTTCAGAAGGTTCAGACACTTGGTATCCATGGAGAGGTTGTAAACTGGATTGGAAATTGGCTGTGTGGGAGAAGACAGAGAGTGGTAGTGGATGATTGCTTCTCAGACTGGAGGTCTGTGACTAGTGGTGTGCCTCAGGGATCTGTGCTGGGACCATTGTTGTTTGTTGTCTATATCAATGATCTGGATGATAATGTGGTAAATTGGATCAGCAAGTTTGCTGATGACACTAAGATTGGAGGCATTGTGGGCAGCGAGGAAGGCTTTCAAAGCTTGCAGAGAGATCTGGACCAACTGGAAAAATGGGCCAGAAAATGGCAGATGGAATTTAATGCGGAAAACTGTGAGGTGTTGCATTTTGGAAGGACAAACCAAGGTAGGATATACACAGTAAATGGTAAGGCACTGAGGAGTGTGGAGGAACAAAGGGATCTGGGAGTTCAGATACATAATTCCCTGAAAGTGGCGTCACAGGTAGACAGGGTTGTAATGAAAACTTCTGGCATACCGGCCTTCATAAATCAAAGTATTGAGTATAGGAGTTGGGATGTTATGGTGAGGTTGTATAGGACATTGGTGAGGCCAACTTTGGAGTATTGTGTGCAGTTCTGGTCACCTAACTACAGGAAGGATATCAGTAAGATTGAGAGAGTGCAGAGAAGATTTACTAGGATGTTGCCGGGTCTTAAGGAGTTGAGTTACAGGGAAAGATTAAACAGGTTAGGACTTTATTCCTTGGCGCGTAGAAGAATGAGGGGAGATTTGATAGAAGTTCACAAAATTGTGAGGGGTATAGACAGAGTAAATGCGAGTAGGCTCTTTCCACTTAGATTAGGAGAGATAAACACGAGAGGACATGGTTTTAGGGTGAAAGGGGAAAGGTTTAGGGGGAACATTAGGGGGAACTTCTTCACTCAGAGAGTAGTGAGATTGTGGAACGAGCTACCATCTGACGTGGTAAATGCGGGCTCACTCTTAAGTTTTAAGAATAAATTAGATAGATACATGGATGGGAGAGGTCTGCAGGGTTATGGACTAGGTGCAGGTCAATGGGACTAGCGGAATAATATTTCAGCACAGACTAGAAGGGCCGAATGGCCTGTTTTCTGTGCTGTAGTGTTCTATGGTTCTATGTTTTTATATTTCTGGCATAGCTTTCTCTTGTACTCTAAATTTTCCCTGCTTATTAATCTTTTAGTCATTCTTTGCTATTCTTTCCAATGTCCTGACCTGCCACCCGTCTTTGGTAATTATTTGCTTTTTCTTTAAGTTTGATACTGTCTTCAACATTTTTAGTTAACCACGGACAGTGGGCCCACCCCTTGGAATTTTTCTTTCTCATTGGAATGTATCTATTCTGTGTATTCTGAAATATCCCTTTAAATGTCTCCCTCTGAACTTCCATTGACACGTCCCTTAACCTCATTTGCCAGTTCACTCTAGCCAGCTCTGCTTTCCTGCCCTCATAATTGCCCTTATTGGTTCACTTTTTAAAAAATTCATTTACAGGATGGGCCAGCATTTATTGCCCATCCCTAATTGCCCTTGAGAAAGTGTTGGTGAGCTGCCTTAGAGCCATAGAGGTCTACAGCACAGAAAAAGGCCCTTCGGCCCATCGAGTCTGTGCTGGTCAAACAAGCACCTAACTATTCTAATCCCATTTTCCAGCACTAGGCCCATAGCCTTGAATGCCATTGCATCGCAAGTGCACATCCAAATACTTGTTAAATATTATGAGGGTTTCTGCTTCTACCACCCTTTCAGGCAGCGAGTTCCAGATTCCCACCACCCTCTTGAGCCGCTGCAGTCCGTGCGGTGTAGGTACACCCACAGTGCTGTTAGGAAGGGAGTTCCAAGATTTTGACCCAGCGACAGTGATCATTTCCCATATTAATACCTTTCTCTCTTGCCTTTTCTCTAACCTTTGATTTACCACATCTTCCCAATTATACCGTTAAACTGTGGCCCCACTTTGGGTGGATGGAAAAGACCCCATGACGCTATCTGAAGAACAAACAGCTTCTTCCATTATTCATTCAACCAACAAAGCTAGAAAGCAGATGATCTGGTCATTTTCACATCGCTGTGTGTGCAACTGTGTGAAATGGGTGGGATTGGAACATATCCCTGCCAATTACAGGAGCTGAGGAGCAACTGGCTGCAGATGGGACGAGACCTCCCCACCCCCACCCCCACCGCCATGGCTGAAGCCCCGCCTCTAGTCAATCTGATTGGCCAGTAACTGTGTAGTCCCAGCAGCGCCAATGGCAGCAGTGACCAGGACTAGAACTACAGGGAGTCCCCAGATTCGAACCCAGCCCCAGTAATGGAGGGGGTGGGGGGCTGTCTCACAGTGGGGAGGGGAGCAGAGGCACCGGGGGTGGGAAGAGAGGCATGGGGACTTGATGATGAAGAGGTGTTTAGGGGGGAGGGGGGAAGGAGCATCCATTGGGGTCAGACCTTGGTCGGGAGTGGGGAGGGCACCCAATGTAGGAAGGGGCCATTGAACGAGGCCCACCCTCTGCACCCTAAGCCTGAGCAGGATAATCTGCCCCCCAAACCCCTCTTGCCAGTCTCAAAATTGAGGTCGCTTCCTGCCCCATGTAAAACTGCTGGCAGGTCGGGGGTGGGAAGGCACTGGGGAATTTTAGACACCCTCCCCCGCCTCCCCCACCGCCTGTCTGTTTGTTTTTGGTGAGATTTGGCCAGTTTGGTCAATAAACAGCTTCAAATAATAATACCCACCCAGGGATACCACCAGCCTCCATCTTGTTTGCCAGTGTCACATCTGTGGACCAGACATCGTATTGCCAGTTCTTCTGCCCCAGGACTCCACCCAGGACTGTGCCAGTGTGGATCCCAACTCGCATATTCACCTCGGTTTTAGTCTTTTCGCGAACATACCTACAACAGAGAAACCTGTCAGTGGCAAGGAAGAAGGTGGAGGAATGACGAGAGCGCCCAAAATAGTGGCACCACAAGCACCCAGCACCCAATATGCAGCACCCAGCGCCCACTCTGCAAAGAGCCCACTTTCAGAGTCCTCCCTCTTGACCCCACGCTGAAGTCCCAGTGCACAGGCACAACCTCCCCAAGGAGAGATTCTGCTCTCCAGAATGGGGCCTAGTGGAGACACTCATTATCAGGACCCTGTTTAAAGGGGAATTTCCCCAATGGGGAGTGCCCCTGGCTATTCAGGGCCTTGGGTCTGATGCCTATAAGCAATGAGCTTTAGCAGAGGGCGCACCCAGCAAGCTAAGTTTGCACACCAACACCACCGCCCCATGTCTGTGGTAATGCTACGTGTGGATCCTCCTGGTCCTCAGTGTAGGTTAGGGAGGCCCAGGCTGCAAACCCAACCTCAGCTTCAGACCCACAAGGGAAACAGCTTTTTAGATCAGAGGCTTAAAGGAAGGACAGTCACCAGGTTTTGGTCCAGGACCTGACTGAACCCTGTCATTAGTCTGGGGCCTGTTGTTGGTCCAGGGCCTGTGGGATCGCTGGGGCCCTGTCAAAATGTACTCACGAGATGGCGTCGACCATTGCCAGACCCATGTGGATGCAGCAGGCAGCATGATCATCCCGGTTATCTGGTAATCCACAGATACAGTAATAACAATCCCCCAGGATCTTGATCCGCAGCTGATGGTATTTCTGAGGGAAGGAAGGAGATTATTATCTCCTGGTAGCCCAATGGTGAGGAACAGTCACATTTAAAGGTCATAGTCACCTGCTGCCCATCAACTCACAACTCACACCATCCACTCAGTCTGTCTAATTCCAGCCTGTGCACATTGTGAGCATGTGTGCACTGAGTGTCCACGATGTGTCTACACACAGCGCGACTGTGTGTGCCCAGCGGGGGTGGGGAGTGGGGAGCGGGGAGCGTGCACCAGGTGTGGGTGCGGGTGTGGGTGTGGGGAGCGGGGAGTTTGCGCTGGGTGTGGGTGGGGAGCGTGCGCCGGGTGTGGGCGGGGAGTGTGCGCCAGGTGTGGGTGTGGGTGGGGAGCGTGCGCCGGGTGCGGGTGCGGGTGTGGGGAGCGGGGAGTTTGCACCGGGTCAGGACAGACTCACCGCTGCCAGTTTATCAAAGCGAGCAAAGAGCTCATTGAGGAGTTTGACGAGTTCCTGAGCATTGCAGCTCGATGATAACTGGGTGAAGCCGACAATATCAGCAAAGAGGATGCTGCAGGAGCAAGAAAAACATATTAAAAGCTGCAGATGCCCAGCACCAACACACACACAAGAACATAAAAAATAGGAGCAGGAGTAGACCATTCGGCCCATCAAGCCTGCTCTGCCATTCAATACGATCATGGCTGATCTTGGGCTTCAACTCCACTTTCCCACCCGCTCCCCATATCCCTTAATCCCCTGAGAGATCAAAAATCTGTCTATCCCAGCCCTAAATGTATTCAATGATGGAGCATCCACAACGCCCTGGGGTACAGAATTCCAAACATTCCCAATCCTTTTGGTGAAGTAATTTCTCCTCATCTCAGTCCTAAATGATCGGCCCCTTATCCTGAGACTGGGCCCCCGTGTTTTAGATTCTCCGACCAGGGGAAACAATCTCTCAGCCTCCACCCTGTCAAATCCCTTCAGAATCTTGTATGTTTCAATGGAATGGCCTCTCATCCTTCTAAACTCCATAAAATATAATCCCAATTTACTCAGCCTCTTATCATAGGACAATCCCCTCATCCCAATCTAGTGAACCTTCGCTGTGCAGCTTCCAATGCAAGTTTATCCTTTCTTAAATACGGAGACAAAAACTACACACAGTATTCCAGATGTGGTCTCACCAAAACCCTGTACAATTGTAGCCTTATTCTTGTACCCCGATCCCCTTGTAATAAAGGTTAACAAGCCATTTGCCTTCCTAACTACTTGCTGTACCTACATGCTAACTTTCTGTGTTCCTTGTAAGAGCACACCCAAGTCTCTTTTAATATCAACACTTGCAAGTTTCTCACTTTAAAATATATTCTGTTTTCCTATTCTTACAACCAAAGAAAAAAAAGTGAATAACTTCACACTTCCCCACGTTATACTCCATCTGCCATCTTGTTGCAGCCTCTCTGTGTCCTCCCCACAGTTTACCTTCCCACCCAGCTTGGTACCATCAGCAAACTTAGATACATTACTCTCTGTCCTTT
This sequence comes from Cetorhinus maximus, assembly GCF_964194155.1. Lineage (NCBI taxonomy): Eukaryota > Metazoa > Chordata > Chondrichthyes > Lamniformes > Cetorhinidae > Cetorhinus > Cetorhinus maximus. Next base: position 81,609 of record NW_027597388.1, read on the forward strand.
CATCTAAATCAGTAACTGAGGCCCCAGCACTGATCCTTGTGACACTCCGCTATTCACTGCCTGCCAACCTGAAAAAGCCCCATTTATGTCCACTCTCTGCTTTCTGTTAACCAATCCTCTATCCATGCTAATTAATATATTATCCCCAACTCCATGAGCCCTTATATAAAAGCAAAATACTGCGGATGCTGGAAATCCAAAACAAAAACAAAAATACCTGGAAAAACTCAGCAGGTCTGACAGCATCTGCGGAGAGGAACACAGTTAACGTTTCGAGTCCATATAACTCTTCATCTTCACCAGCCTCTGCATTCAAAGGATCATCCTCCGCCATTTCCGCCAACTCTTCCCTTCACCCCCCCCCGGCGGCATTCCGCAGGGATCGTTCCCTCCGGGACACCCTGGTCCACTCCTCCATCACCCCTACACCTCAACCCCCTCCCACGGCACCTTCCCATGCCCACGCAAAAGATGCAACACCTGCCCCTTGACTTCTCCTCTCCTCACCGTCCAAGGGCCCAACACTCCTTTCAAGTGAAGCAGCATTTCACTTGCACTTCCCTCAATTTAGTCTACTGCATTCACTGCTCCCAATGCGGTTTCCTCTACATTGGAGAGACCAAACGCAGGCTGGGTGACCGCTTTGCGGAACACCTTCGGTCTGTCCGCAAGCATGACCCAGACCTCCCTGTCACTTGCGATTTTAACACTCCACCCTGCTCTCATGCCCACATGTCTGTCCTTGGCTTGCTGCATTGTTCCAGTGAAGCCCAACGCAAACTGGAGGAACAGCACCTCATCTTCCGACTAGGCACTTAACAGCCTTCCGGACTGAATATTGAGTTCAACAACTTTAGATCATGAACTCTCTCCTCCATCCCCACCCCCTTTCCGATTCCCCCCACCTTTTCCAATAATTTATATAGATTTTTCTTTTCCCACCTATTTCCATTATTTTTAAATGTATTTCCATCCATTGTTTTATCTCCACCTTTTAGCCTATTTCGATCCCTTTCCCCCACCCCACCCCCACTAGGGCTATCTGTACCTTGCTTGTCCTGCTTTCTACCCTTAATTAGCACATTCCTTAGATAATATCACCACCTTCAACACCTCTTTGTCCTTTTGTCTGTGACATCTTTCGGTTATCTCCACCTATCACTGGCCCTCTATCCAGCTCTACTTGTCCCACCCCCCCTTAAACCAGCTTATATTTCACCCTTTTCTATTTTTACTTAGTTCTGTTGAAGAGTCATTCGGACTCGAAACGTTAACTGTGTTCCTCTCCGCAGATGCTGTCAGACCTGCTGAGTTTTTCCAGGTATTTTATTTTTGTTTTGGATTTCAGCATTTTCCCAACAACTGACTTTGGGCCAACTGGACCATAGTTTACACACACTCAGCACCCCCCCCACACACACTCAGCACCCCCCACACACACCAGCCCCCCCATCACACACTCAGCCCCCCCCACACACACTCAGCCACCCCCACACACACACTCAGCACCCCCCCACACACTCAGCACCCCCACACACACTCAGCCCCCCCCCCCACACACACTCAGCCCCCCCCACACACTCAGCCCCCCCCCCCACACACACTCAGCCCCCCCCCCACACACTCAGCCCCCCCCACACACACTCAGCCCCCCCACACACTCAGCCCCCCCCCCCCCCACACTC
>NW_027597389.1:0-25000 GCF_964194155.1 Cetorhinus maximus
ACCTCTAACCTCCTCCAGCCCCTACAACCCTCCCTATCTCTGTAACCTCCTCCAGCCCCTATAACCCTCCCTATCTCTGTAACCTCTTCCAGCCCCTCCAACCCTCCTGATCTCTGTAACCTCCTCCAGCCCCTACACCCCTCCCTATCTCTGTAACCTCCTCCAGCCCCTACAACCCTCCCTATCTCTCTAACCTCCTCCGGCTCCTACAACCCTCCCTGTCCCTCTAACCTCCTCCGGCCCCTACAACCCTCCCTATCTCTGTAACCCTCCTACAGCCCCTACAACCCTCCCTACCTCTAACCTCCTCCAGCCCCTACAACCCTCCCGATCTCTGTAACCCTCCTACAGCCGCTACAACCGTCCCTATCTCTCTAACCTCCTTCGGCCCCTACAACCCTCCCCATCTCTGTAACCTCCTCCAGCCCCTACACCCCTCCCTATCTCTGTAACCTCCTCCAGCCCCTACACCCCTCCCTATCACTGTAACCCTCCTACAGCCCCTACAACCCTCCCTACCTCTAACCTCCTCCAGCCCCTACAACCCTCCCGATCACTATAACCCTCCTCCAGCCCCTACAACCCTCCCTATCTCTGTAACCTCCTCCAGCCCCTACAACCCTCCCTATCTCTGTAACCTCCTCCAGCCCCTACAACCCTCCCTATCTCTGTAACCTCCTCCAGCCCCTACAACCTTCCCTATCACTGTAACCTCCTCCAGCTCCTACACCCCTCCCTATCTCTGTAACCTCCTCCAGCCCCTACAACCCTCCCTATCTCTGTAACCTCCTCCAGCCCCTACAACCCTCCCTATCTCTGTAACCTCCTCCAGCCCCTACAACCCTCCCTATCTCTGTAACCTCCTACAACCCCTACAACCCTCCCTATCTCTGTAACCTCCTCCAGCCCCTACACCCCTCCCTATCTCTGTAACCTCCTCCAGCCCCTACAACCTTCCCGATCTCTGTAACCTCCTCCAGCACCTACAACCCTCCCTACCTCTGTAACCCTCCTACAACCCTCTGAGATCTCTGCGCTCCTCCAATTCCGGCCTCTTGACCATCCCCCGATTCCCATCGCTCCGCCATTGGCGGCCGGGCCTTCAGCTGCCTGGGGGGCCCTGAGCTCTGTAATTCCCTCCCTAAACTTCTCCACCTCCCTCTCACTCTGTCTCTCTCTCTCTGTCTCCTCCTTTTAAGACACTCCTCAAGCCCGACCCCTGTGAGTGGGTTTTTTATGTCTGCCTGTCCCTCGTGTGTCGGTGTGTGGCTTTCTATCCGGGTAACTGTGTGCCGGTTGTCCAGGAGCTGGGTCCGGCTGTGCGGACACTCCACGCTGACCGAGGCTGACCCCGGCTGGAGCCACGGGGGTTAAAGGCTTCCCGTTTGGAAACGCCCGGCTCTCTTGTTCCTCCGTGTGTGGAGGGTCCCCGAGGGCCCCCTCGCCTCCAGCGCCATAAGAAAATGAGACACACTCAACATAGAGAGAGATGGTTCTCGTTCTGCAGCCGGCGCAGAATTTGAGTGGGGGGGGGATTCTCATGGGGGTGGGGGGTTTCTCGTGGGGGGGTGGGTTTCTCGTGGGGGGGGGGGTTTCTCGTGGGGGTGGGGGGTTTCTCGTGGGGGTGGGGGGTTTCTCGTGGGGGTGGGGGGTTTCTCGTGGGGGGGGGTTTCTCGTGGGGGTGGGGGGTTTCTCGTGGGGGTGGGGGGTTTCTCGTGGGGGTGGGGGGTTTCTCGTGGGGGGGGGTTTCTCGTGGGGGTGGGGGGTTTCTCGTGGGAGTGGGGGGTTTCTCGTGGGGGGGGTGGGTTTCTCGTGGGGGCTGCAACAGGGTCAGTGTTTGAAGAGCACCCTGGACAAGGCAGAATAGGGGTGGGGGAGACCCCGGAAGTGGGGATGGGGGAGGTCCCCGGAAGTGGGGGTGGGGGAGACCCCGGAAGTGGGGGTGGGGGAGACCCCGGAAATGGGGGTGGGGAGACCCCGGAAGTGGGGGTGGGGGACACCCCGGAAGTGGGGGTGGGGGAGACCTCAGCGGCTCCCCGGAGCCTCCTCACCAGGATTTTTAAATATTTTAATTAAAATATTTAGACTTTTGTCCAGCATAACAACCCCCGGGATAGCGGAAACCTCCCTCATTATGCCCCCTCCATCCACAACACCCCTCTTACGCTTTGGTTCCGCCCGCCCCGCCTGGGAAATGCCGAGCTGGCGGAAGAAACCAAGTGGTTTACGGGGGGGCAAAGCGGCGGAATAAATCTGGACCTCGAGGTCAGGAGGCGGGGCCTCGGGCGACGGAGGGGGCGGGGCCTCGGGGGGGAAGGAGGCGGAGGGTCGGGCGAGGGGGAGGGCGGGGCCTCGGGGTCAGGAGGCGGGGCCTCGTGCGACTGAGGGGGCGGGGCCTCGGGGGAAGGAGGCGGAGGGTCGGGCGCAGGAGACGGCGGGGCCTCGGGGTCAGGAGGCGGGGTTTCGGGCGAGGTAGAGGGCGGGGCCTCGGAGGTCAGGAGGCGGTGGCGGGGTCGGGAGGCGGGGCCTCGGCCAATGGCGGGGCGGAGTCTCGGCCCGGTTCCATGGGGAGGCTGAAGATGCCGGATGAACATCATCGTCACTGCGTCCTGACCCTGATGGGGGCCTCGGTAATGGAGTGAGGGGGGGTAGAGGGGGCAGGAGGAGGGGGGTAGAGGAGGCAGGAGGAGGGGGGTAGAGGAGGCAGGAGGAGGGGGGTAGAGGAGGCAGGAGGAGGGGGGTAGAGAAGGCAGGAGGAGGGGGGTAGAGGGGGCAGGAGGAGGGGGGGTAGAGGGGGCAGGAGGAGGGGGGTAGAGGAGGCAGGAGGAGGGGGGTAGAGGAGGCAGGAGGAGGGGGGTAGAGGGGGCAGGAGGAGGGGGGTAGAGGGGGCAGGAGGAGGGGGGTAGAGGGGGCAGGAGGAGGGGGGTAGAGGTGGCAGGAGGAGGGGGGTAGAGGTGGCAGGAGGAGGGGGATAGAGTGGGCAGGAGGAGGGGGGTAGAGGGGGCAGGAGGAGGGGGTGTACAGTGGGCAGGAGGAGGGGGTGTACAGGGGGCGGGAGGAGGGGGTTAGAGGGGGCAGAAGGAGGGGGTTAGAGGGGGCGGGAGGAGGGGGGTGGAGGGGGCGGGAGGAGGGGGGTGGAGGGGGCGGGAGGAGGGGGGTGGAGGGGGCGGGAGGAGGGGGGTGGAGGGGGCGGGAGGAGGGGGGTGGAGGAGGGGGGTGCAGGGGGCGGGAGGAGGGGGTGGAGGGGGCGGGAGGAGGGGGGTGGAGGGGGCGGGAGGAGGGGGCGGGAGGAGGGGGGCAGAGGGGGCGGGAGGAGGGGGGCAGAGGGGGCGGGAGGAGGGGGGCAGAGGGGGCGGGAGGAGGTGGGCAGAGGGAGCGGGAGGAGGGGGGTAGAGGGGGCAGGAGGAGGGGGTAGAGGGGGCAGGAGGAGGGGGGAGAGGGGGCAGGAGGAGGGGGGTAGAGGAGGCAGGAGGAGGGGGGTAGAGGGGCCAGGAGGAGGGGGGTAGAGGAGGCAGGAGGAGGGGGGTAGAGGGGGCAGGAGGAGGGGGGTAGAGGGGGCAGGAGGAGGGGGGTAGAGGGGGCAGGAGGAGGGGGTAGAGGGGGCAGGAGGAGGGGGTAGAGGAGGCAGGAGGAGGGGGGTAGAGGGGGCAGGAGGAGGGGGGTAGAGGGGGCAGGAGGAGGGGGGTAGAGGGGGCAGGAGGAGGGGGGTAGAGGGGGCAGGAGGAGGGGGGTAGAGGGGGCAGGAGGAGGGGGTAGAGGGGGCAGGAGGAGGGGGGTAGAGGGGGCAGGAGGAGGGGAGGTAGAGGGGGCAGGAGGAGGGGAGGTAAAGGGGCCGGAGGAGGGGGTAGAGGGGGCAGGAGGAGGGGGGGTAGAGGGGGCAGGAGGAGGGGTGGGTAGAGGGGGCATGAGGAGGGGGGGTAGAGGGGGCAGGAGGAGGGGTGGGTAGAGGGGGCAGGAGGAGGGCGGGTAGAGGGGGCAGGAGGAGGGCGGGTAGAGGGGGCAGGAGGAGGGCGGGTAGAGGGGGCAGGAGAAGGGGGGGTAGAGGGGGCAGGAGGAGAGGGCGCAGGAGGGAGAGGGGGCAGGAGGAGGGGGGTAGAGGGGGCAGGAGGGGGGTAGAGGGGGCAGGAGGAGGGGGGGTAGAGGGGGCAGGAGGAGAGGGCGCAGGAGGGAGAGGGGGCAGGAGGAGGGGGGTAGAGGGGGCAGGAAGAGAGGGGGTAGAGGGGGCAGGAGGGAGGGGGGAGAGGGGGCAGGAGGAGGGGGGTAGAGTGGGCAGGAGGAGGGGGGTAGAGGGGGCAGGAGGAGAGGGGTGTACAGGGGCAGGAGGAGAGGGGTGTACAGGGGGCAGGAGGAGGGGGATAGAGTGGGCAGTAGGAGGGGGTGTACAGGGGGCAGGAGGAGGGGGTGTACAGGGGGCAGGAGGAGGGGGGTAGAGGGGGCAGGAGGAGGGGGTAGAGGGGGCAGGAGGAGGGGTGTACAGGGGGCAGGAGGAGCGGTGTACAGGGGGCAGGAGGAGGGGGGTAGAGGGGGCAGGAGGAGTGGAGTAGAGGGGGCAGGAGGAAGGGGTGTACAGGAGGCAGGAGGAGGGGGTAGAGGGGGCAGGAGGAGGGGGGTAGAGGAGGCAGGAGGAGGGGGGTAGAGGGGGCAGGAGGAGGGGGTGGAGGGGGCAGGAGGAGGGGGGTAGAGGGGGCAGGAGGAGGGGGGTAGAGGGGGCAGGAGGAGGGGGGTAGAGGGGGCAGGAGGAGGGGGGTAGAGGGGGCAGGAGGAGGGGGGTAGAGGGGGCAGGAGGAGGGGAGGTAGAGGGGGCAGGAGGAGGGGGGTAGAGGGGGCAGGAGGAGGGGTGGGTAGAGGGGGCATGAGGAGGGGGGGTAGAGGGGGCAGGAGGAGGGGTGGGTAGAGGGGGCAGGAGGAGGGCGGGTAGAGGGGGCAGGAGGAGGGCGGGTAGAGGGGGCAGGAGGAGGGGGGTAGAGGGCGCAGGAGGAGGGGGGTAGAGGGGGCAGGAGGAGAGGGCGCAGGAGGGAGAGGGGGCAGGAGGAGGGGGGTAGAGGGGGCAGGAGGAGGGGGGTAGAGGGGGCAGGAGGAGAGGGCGCAGGAGGGAGAGGGGGCAGGAGGAGGGGGGTAGAGGGGGCAGGAGGAGGGGGGCAGGAAGAGAGGGTAGAGGGGGCAGGAGGGAGGGGGGAGAGGGGGCAGGAGGAGGGGGGTAGAGGGGGCAGGAGGGAGGGGGGAGAGGGGGCAGGAGGAGGGGGGTAGAGGGGGCAGGAGGAGGGGGGTAGAGGGGGCAGGAAGAGAGGGGGGAGAGGGGGTAGAGGGGGCAGGAGGAGAGGGGGCAGGAGGGAGGGGGGTAGAGGGGGCAGGAAGAGAGGGGGTAGAGGGGGCAGGAGGAGAGGGGGCAGGAGGAGGGGGGTAGAGGGGGCAGGAGGAGGGGGGTAGAGGGGGCAGGAGGAGGGGGGAGGGGGGGTAGAGGGGGCAGGAGGAGGAGGGGAGGGGGGTAGAGGGGGCAGGAGGAGGGGGGAGGAGGGGGTAGAGGGGGCAGGAGGAGGGGGTAGAGGGGGCAGGAGGAGGGGGGTAGAGGGGGCAAGAGGAGGGGGTAGAGGGGGCAGGAGGAGGGGGTGTAAAGGGGGCAGGAGGAGGGGTGTGGAGAGGGGGCAGGAGGAGGGATGTGGAGAGGGGGCAGGAGGAAGGGGGTGAGAGGGGGCAGGAGGGAGGGGGTGAGGGGTGTGGAGAGGGGGCAGGAGGAGGGGGGGAGAGGGGGCAGGAGGAAGGTGGGGGGAGAAGGGGCAGGAGGAAGGTGAGGGAGAGGGGACAGGAGGAAGGGGGGAGAGGGGTGTGGAGAGGGGGCAGGAGGAGGGGGGGAGAGGGGGCAGGAGGAGGGGGGGTGAGGGGGCAGGAGGAGGGTAGGGAGAGGGGGCAGGAGGAGGGTGGGGAGAGGGGGCAGGAGGAGGGTGGGGAGAGGGGGCAGGAGGAGGGGGGTGGAGGAGGTTACAGTGTGTTGTGGAGGGAGGGGGTGAAATTGCTATTGTAACTCAATTGTCCTGTTTCACTGCTCAGTGTCATCTCTCCCCGTCTCTCTCTCTCTGCAGGGTGACTTGGCCAAGAAGAAGATTTACCCGACATTGTGGTGAGCTTTACTCTGTATCTAACCCCGTGCTGTACCTGTCCTGGGAGTGTTTGATGGGGACGGTGTAGAGGGAGCTTTACTCTGTATCTAACCCCGTGCTGTACCTGTCCTGGGAGTGTTTGATGGGGACGGTGTAGAGGGAGCTTTACTCTGTATCTAACCCCGTGCTGTTCCTGTCCTGGGAGTGTTTGATGGGGACGGTGTAGAGGGAGCTTTACTCTGTATCTAACCCCGTGCTGTACCTGTCCTGGGAGTGTTTGATGGGGACGGCGTAGAGGGAGCTTTACTCTGTGTCGTGGAAAAACGGAGTGAACACTCAGAACCTGGAGGTTTGTCTAGGAAGTCTTTATTAAAGTCGTGATATCACGGAGAGCCTAGTCGCATACAACAGAGCGAACCAGTCTCTGCCTAACACCTCTTTACACACATAGATAATAGCAAAAGGTTCCTGACAGAAACCTGGGCAATTATAATTGTTTCAAAAGATAGCGATCAGTGTTAATGGTTTAACGATTAGACAGGACAATGTCAATGGTTTTGCAAATAGACAGGACAATGTCAATGGTTTAGCAAATAGACAGGACAATGTCAATGGTTTAGCAAATAGACAGGACAATGTCAATGGTTTAGCAAATAGACAGGACAATGTCAATGGTTTAGCAAATAGACAGTGATATTTGGTTACATATCCTGGGAAAGACACACACATAATAGTATTTTTCTCTCTTAGATTTTGCCACTGTATCTGACATTCGGAGCCCCTTAGTCTGGGAAGGTAGCCCTGGCCCTTTGATTTGCTAATTTATGTGCTGGCTGTGTGACTGTTTGGGGACAGTCTACAGTAAATTACATTATACATGTATTTTAAGTTTATTTCTCTCACCAAGTATCGGTGTATTTTATTTATTTCACAATTGCACGTGTATTTTAATTCATTCCCAATTACGCACGTATTTTATTCCTCCCCAGCCCCTCCTTGTTAATCTTTTCTTTTCGATTAACACCAGTGAGGAATAATATCTTCATCATCATACAGGGGGTTCATAACCACGAGGAAAAGGCCGGACCCTGGCGGGGGTAAACCTTCTCTCCCCACCAGTGGGCTTCGCTGGGGCCAGTGCGCATCATTTGGGGAATGATTGGGGCACCTCCCTAATCCAGTAGGGACACTATTGATAAATCTGGGAGCAGCAAACCCATAATGTAACACACGCACAGCACCCTATGATACATGCTACGACTATCCCAGTTAAAAAGTATAGCAACCAACTTCCCCAACTGGAAAACCAACCTAGTATTGGAGACCACGGAGAATCTTTTTTTATAAAAATCGCTCGAACTTTCCCCGGCCGCCTTTATTTCTTGTACCTTGCCCATGGCATGCTGTCCCAAGTCCGTGATATTTTCAGAGACACCGGGGACATGAGTGCAGCACTCTGAGCCTATCATCGCACGAGTGCCACCTTTTTTCGGCTAGAAGGAAGTCAAGGGCCATCCTGTTTTGTGAGACGGTTAGGCGTAGTGCTATCATGGCAGTGGTGCTGGCTGAGATCTGCTTCTGTGTTTTAATCAGAGCGTCGGCTGTTGACTTAGCGACTTTTTCACGCGCAGCCGCCAGGTTGATAATTCCACGTGAATTACATGCCGGTCCATAAGGTGGGGCAAAGCAATCGTCCAGAATCGTCCCGATTCCGAGATGCCACGACGATGTAGGCGCCGACGGGGGTGCATATCTGATCTACCTCTATGGCGAAGATAGGGGTTTAAGTACGCCGGGTAGCAACAGTCCCTCCAGGTGGGAGTGGTTTTGTTCTTTTCCGAATTTCCTACAGACATGTTTAGAGGAAAAGGACGGCTGAGGCTTCGCAGGCAACCAGGGGTAAGCTTTATCTCCACAATATGTACCGTCAAGAGGGTCTGGTGGATGTTCAAGCACCTGCGGGATTTCGGACAGATAGGCCAAAGATGTATGATACTGCAGTATGACAGGAGCTCCGTCCCAGATCGTAAGTGCTGAGTGTAAGGCTGGAACACCAACAGGTGGCGTTTACCGGCCCTAGTGGGGATCTAATTCTAATCCCATGTTCTGTATAGTTCCACCCGTTGGCAGGTGGAGAGAGACGGAACCAACCCCTAAACATATGGTGATACAATATCAAAAGTTCGAACGTCAGTGTGCTCAGTTTCGTTTAGAGGAACAGCAACGCCAATTACCCGTCTCTGCCCCCATGTTGGGGAGTCTGGGCGCATATCCAACAGTCCTACCTAGCATAGGTGAGGCACAGAGACAAAAAGTGTTGGGAATCCTTTGGGTACCCCTCCCCTCAAAATATATCAAAAGGACAGAATATAGCAAAAGGCGGTATCCGATACATAATGCAAATTAATTCACTGATAATGACGGACAATGTTTTTTACAACGAGTGGCGTGGACCCAATCTTCCTTCCCTTTAATCTTCAGGGCCGTTCGAGTCGTTCGCAGCACAAGGTCGGGCCCTTTCCACCCTCTCGTGCAATTCAGCTGCTGTCTTGCATAGAGGAAAATGAGCACAAATACCAACATTTAGTCCGATTAACTTGCGAGGCTACGGCCAGCGTTCGTTGAACGGCAGAATTGGTATTCCATGCCCCCCCGGGCAAGGACCACGCAGGACAGGATCCCAATCGGAGTCAGCGTTCCGACGGCTCGGTTAAAGTTCCTGCACTTCCGTCCGAGGTCGGCGTCCGCTTGACGTGCGATGCGTGGGTCCACAAGGGTCGTCCTTCAACCTTTACGGCCGTATGGGTGGTGAGCAGGACTTGGAAAGGGCCCTCCCCATCGAGGTTCCAAACAGTCCTTTCTCCTGAAGGTCTTTACCAGGACTGGGTCCCTGGGCTGGTATTGATGGCTGTCTTCAATGGTGGGCTTTTTCTGAGCTTCTACTACCTGTAAATGCAAGCGCTTGAGACAGTTTGGGTGAGAGCGCTTAGTCATGAGCACCAAGGGTAGAGCTTCAGGCCCTTTCAAACTGCTTTCTTCGCATAATTTAGCTACTTTGTTTTTCAGAATACCATTGTGTCTTTCTATCGCTCCAGTAGACTGGGGGTGGTATGGGCAGGAAGGGTGATGGTCGCATCGTAAGGCCTTCGACGGTTCCTTTATCACTTTAGCAGTAAACTGAACAACAATTTTACAACAACAACAGCATCATTTCGTCGGGTGGGACACGCCTCCACCCATCACGAGAACAAAACATACTAGAACCAAAACATAATTATATTCCATACAGTTAGGCATTTGTATAAAGTCCATTTGTAGGTGTACAAATTGGGCCCCATGGCTGGGGTCCCATACCAGCAGTCACTGTGGGCGTCATGCCTGGGTTATGTCATTGACATCGGTGTGACAGGTATTACTAATACAATGCCTATTAGCATATTACTGTTCGCTATACATTCAACAGTCATTCTACATACACGCGTTAAACCCCTGAGCTGGTAACCGGTCAAGTCATGACTCATTAAGTTACCCATAAAGGGACTACCCCTTCTTTAGTCTGTCTTAAATTTTCTCGGGCTTGTTCCAGTGCCCAAGATCCATCGGTGTTGCAAACATCATTTCTGCTCGCTTTGTCTGAAATATCTTTCCCGATTTCCATTAATTTATTGATAGTCCCCGCATGACTTTTGAGCCACGGTAGCCAGGCTTTGGATTAACCAATGATGTCCCTGTATTGAATATCATAGTGGCATCATTTATCAGGCTGCGCTTAACGCGGTTCCCTCCCAAGCCTGATCGCGTCTCGCCGCTGAACTGAACTGCTTCAGTCATCAATTGGCGTGTCAGAGCCCTATAGAGTGCTTGGGTATGGGTTGAGCACCATTGGGGCAGGACGACACCGGATAAATACAAGACTACGGGTACCAGCCCATGGTGTACATTATCGTACGAAACTTCTGATTAACCAGTGCCAAACCATTCGTCGGTCCTGGATGCATAGTCGGACAAGATGGGTCAGTCGGTGTGGTTTGAGGGGTTTCAATTATCTCTACTCGGACTGTGAAAGTAGAGGTGGGAGGTGGCTGGGTAGTGGCGGACCTCCCACGCCCGATCTGAAGCAAACCCTGACTACAATTTGAAAGCACTTGTTCTCCTCCTGTTACATTTATCATTCCCCATTGCGTGTCACATTCGGCGCTGTCCGCGCTGTACCAAAGTTCCTCCTGCGGTGCAGGATGAGCAGTGTTGATCCCCGACCTTGTTGCCAGTACTGATAGGCCCACGAGCAGGATCGTCGATCTGTGGAGACATTAACATCGGCTCCCGTTCTCCGGGGTTACCGCTTGGTCAATCGTCATGTGTCTTTAACTGTGTGCAATGCCTCCATTTACTTCCCTTTCGTTGTCCTGTATTTTTCCTTTCTGTGGCCCTACACCTCCTACTATAATATCTTCAGGTAATTGCATTTAAAGTTCAGTTCATCCTTTCCACCCTCCTTGGACTCTGGGGGGTGGTAAGGACTATGGAATTTCTGTTTAATCTCCATAAGATTTCACACTTCTTTAATGACTCTCCCTGTGAAATGAGTTCCCTGACCTGAATCCATTTGGGTAGGCATCCTCCACTCCTCCCAGTTTACTCCCTCCTGCTGCTGTCTCATGTCCGACCTCAATTCCTTAAAACAACTCTACAGTGCACCTTCTTATCCTATCTTTCAATGGCTCGGTATCTTCACATCCAGTGATGGTTCTCTCTGGGAACCGCTTAACTCTGCCTGTCCTCAAGGTGTTAATCCTATGGTTTTACTCTTTGTAGCTCACGGGCACATTAATATAATCAGTAATGCATCTATTTAGCCTTTTTCCAGCTTCCCCTTTACCTGTATCCATCTTGTGGTAAATTGTTGTTCAGTATTATTTCTCCTTACATTTCAGTTCCTGAACTACAGATTCCTCGTAGTTTTACCTAAGTTTTCTTTCCTGACCATGATCATCTTAAGGTTCTCTCGAGTTCAGTTTCTCTATTGTCTTGGACTGTTTAAAATGTTTGCTTACTCTTTAGGCCATATTAACTATTCCATTTCAACGGGGATCTCTGTCTCTAGATCTTTGCTTATCTCCCCCTGTGCAGTTCCGATGCCTCAGTCGATGGCCAGATTATCGAATTCATTTCCCTTAAAACAGTTTGTACATGATGTCCTCTTTCCCTGACTCATTCTCCCACTTTCCTCATACCAGTTTACACTTGCAACAGCTGCCATCTTATCTTGTTCAGGTTGTCTGGAGAGACTTTACAGTCCCATCAAGTATTTTCATAACAGTTTTAAAACAGAAATCAGGTATTGACATGTTTTGCTCCCTTTTCTTCTTCTCAAAGATTTTATTGTCTTAAAAGTTAACCCACTAAATTGTGTCTGACCCTTTTCTTTTAGACTTATCCCAGATTCATTAACTCGGCCGAAAATTGGATTTCTGCCAAACTTTGCCAAGGTCTTGAGCTTAGCCTCGTATTTTGGGAACAGACTTTACAAACACAAAAGCTTGCAGCATTTGAATTAGTGCCAATTGTTGTCAGACCTTTTAAAATGAAAATTCCCTTTTGGAGAACTTTATCAAGAAGCAAACCTCAAATTTTTAAACTTTGTAAGAACTGTAATCTACACTATCAAAATTAAAACCACCTCTTTTTCAGGTGTAATGATTTGTATCCAAGTTATAATTTCCGTATGTTATTTATCTTAGATAGCATCCTAGTGATTCATAAGTAACCTGTTAAATTACACTGCACTTTACATCTCAAGATTGTCCCCAATTCAAATTCCAGTGCTTTTGCGAAGCAGATTTCCTTAAATATTTAATTCATCTCTTTCATAAGAAACCCCTTTTTATCCATTGGAACCACCTAGACCTTGTGTTTATGTCTTTTCGTTTTCCTAGAATCTTTCTGAATTTCTTTTTCTCAGAATGTTAGAATACCAACTCGTATGTATTAATCCCAATCAGCTTGGAGGCTGATGATGAGGGTTATTCCCTACTGGTCTGCGAGGGGGGGTGGTACAAAGGGTTGGTTCATCTCAAACAAAGGCAAGACCTGTCTTATCTTTACACGACCTTCAAATTATGATTTTTGCCAGAAATCTCAACTCCAACCTTATGCTCAAAACTTTGGAATATTTGAATAAACTTTTCCTTTAATCTAATATGGGGCTTTTGACTCTAAAGTGCCCAACTACACACACACACAACACAATTCAGGGAAGAACAACTACACACACACACACAAGACAATTCAGGAAAGAAAACACATTAAAGCTCACATACGAATGCTTCAGTGCACACAAACAAACACATAGATAAAGGTATGTATCGATACTCCTATAATATTGAACTTAACTCTAAATGAATCTTCGAGTAGCAGTGGGGGAATAAAGGGATCTTGAAGGCTCCACCTATAGGGACCTTCAAACTGACGAAAGCTCACATTTTCTCTGCTGCCGCTTGCAAATGGCTCATTAACCCCCTCGGGGTACCCTGTCTCTCTCTCTCTCTCTCTCTCTCTCCAGCACCAACAGCCCTTGTAACTTAGGTCAATTCATTCTTTTTTTTGTGGAAGTTACAGAAAATTCAGCAGCTGTCTATCCCACCTCCCTTAAAACATATTATAAGCGCTCAAATCTGTCCCGATTAAAAGTTCCAGCTGGTGAGAAGCTCTCTCCTTTGCTTTGAGTCCGTTTAACCCCATCAGAAACAGGACCGTCTCAGGACCGTAATGGACACAAAAGGAAAAACACAGAAATGACTTACTTTTCACCTCCAGGGGACTCGAACCCCTGGGTAGACTACTACTGCTTTTTTTTCCCTGTTTTCTTACCCATCTTCAAAGTTGCTGTTTTAAGCTCCAGTTTCGGTTTGTTCTTAGCGCTTTGCGAAGCGGGGTGGGGGTAGTGACAGAGCCCGCTCTGCTGTTGTGATCTCCCATCTTTCTGAAAAGCAAACACAATTAAACAGCGCGGCGCGTTTTGCCTGCCCTGTGCGCTCGCCGGTGTTTAAGAGTTCCTCAACAAGTCCTCCGAATCCTCGGGTCTTGCAAATCTTTTCGGTCGGTAGCCACCCTTTTTTCAAGCACTCCCCCTTTCAGCCAGGATGCAGTTCGTATTCTCACCAATTGGAAGGAGAGTCTCGCCCTTTCTCCGCCAGGGATCTTTCTCAAAGATCCGTCGGTCCAGGTTTTCAATGACCTCTCCAACTTTAAGAGGCCACTGGACTTCAGTCGGATCCCGCCCTCGTTGCCATCTGTCGCGGAAAGACGGAGTTGCAATAGTTTCAAATGGTTTCAAAAGATAGCGATCAGTGTTAATATTGTAATTGCCCAACCTTCTGTCATGAACCTTTTGCTGTATCTATGTGTGTAAAGAGGCGTTAGGCAGAGACTGGTTCGCTCCGTTGTATGCGACTGGGCTCTCCGTGATATCACGACTTTAATAAAGACTTCCTACACAAACCTCCGGGTTCTGAGTGTTCACTCCGTCTTTCCGCGACACTCTGTATCTAACCCCGTGCTGTACCTGTCCTGGGAGTGTTTGATGGGGACGGTGTAGAGGGAGCTTTACTCTGTATCTAACCCCGTGCTGTACCTGTCCTGGGAGTGTTTGATGGGGACAGTGTAGAGGGAGCTTTACTCTGTATCTCACCCCGTGCTGTACCTGTCCTGGGAGTGTTTGATGGGGACGGTGTAGAGGGAGCTTTACTCTGTATCTAACCCCGTGCTGTACCTGTCCTGGGAGTGTTTGATGGGGACGGTGTAGAGGGAGCTTTACTCTGTATCTAACCCCGTGCTGTACCTGTCCTGGGAGTGTTTGATGGGGGCGGTGTAGAGGGAGCTTTACTCTGTATCTAACCCCGTGCTGTACCTGTCCTGGGAGTGTTTGATGGGGACAGTGTAGAGGGAGCTTTACTCTGTATCCAACCCCGTGCTGTACCTGTCCTGGGAGTGTTTGATGGGGATGGTGTAGAGGGAGCTTTACTCTGTATCTAACCCCGTGCTGTACCTGTCCTGGGAGTGTTTGATGGGGGACGGTGTAGAGGGAGCTTTACTCTGTATCTAACCCCGTGCTGTACCTGTCCTGGGAGTGTTTGATGGGGGACGGTGTAGAGGGAGCCTTACTCTGTATCTAACCCCGTGCTGTACCTGTCTTGGGAGCGTTTGATGGGGACGGTGTAGGGGGAGTTTCTCTCTGTGGTACAGTTTGGGGTTAGATACAAGTTGACTCCTTGCACACATAATCTCCTGTGAATTGTCCTGATCCAGGATGTTGATGATGTTTGTAATGTTTCTCTCCCTCTGATATGGACCAAGAATTCTCTGTTTGTACTCTCCTGGAGGTGGTGGGGTTTTAAAGATTTCCCCTCGGGCCGGGGTCCGGGGGCAAACGCAGAGTATTGTTGCTCGGACTGATTGAGGGTTTCAACGCTAATGGGAAACCTCTCCCTCTCTCTCTCTCTCTCTCCGCAGGTGGCTGTACCGTGATGGGTTGCTCCCGGCCGACACTCACATTGTGGGATTTGCCCGCTCCAGCCTCACGATGGACGCCATCCGCAGGCAGACCGAGTCTTTCTTCAAGGTAAAGCTTGCGCTGTCTGTCTGTCTGGGCGCGCGCCACATGCTGAAACTGCTTCTAGAGGCTTCCGCCTGGGCTGGTGGGCTCTCCCTCAGCTCTGGACCCTCTGTGTCCTCCTGGTCCAGATCCACTGCTCCCAGGATGTAATCCGGATGCTGAGCTTGGAGCTCGGCTGTTCGATGCTGGGAGCCTTCGCAGGCCCAATGCCTGTCCAGGTTGGTGGGGGGGGCCGGGTAACCCCTGGGTGATTTTGATTTGCTTTCCTGCCTCCAAGTTAAACAGCTGCCCCCTGTCGGGCCGGGGGTTCCTGAGGCAAGTGCATGTGTGAGACTAACACCCAGTAATTCTCTCTCTCTCTCTCCCTCCTGCCTCTCTCTCTCTCTCTCTCTCTCTCCCTCCCTCCTTCTGCCTCTCTCTCTCTCTCCCTCATTCTGCCTCTCTCTCTCTCTCTCTCTCTCTCTCTCTCTCTCCCTCCGTCTGCCTCTCTCTCTCTCTCTCCCTCCTTCTGCCTCTCTCTCTCTATCTTTCTCTCCCTCCTTCTGCCTCTCTCTCTCTCTCTCTGCCTCCTTCTGCCTCTCTCTCTCTCTCTCTCCCTCCTTCTGCCTCTCTCTCTCTCTCTCCCTCCTTCTGCCTCGCTCTCTCCCTCCCTCCTTCTGCCTCTCTCTCTCTCTCCCTCCTTCTGCCTCTCTCTCACCCTCCTGCCTCTCTCTCTCGCTCCTTCTGTCTCTCTCTCTCTCTCTCTCTCTCTCTCTGTGTCTCTCTATCTCTCTCTCTCTCTCTCTCGCTCCTTCTGCCTCTCTCTCCCTCCTTCTGCCTCTCTCTCCCTCCTTCTGCCTCTCTCTCCCTCCTTCTGCCTCTCTCTCTTGCCCTCCTGCCTCTCTCTCACTCCTTCTGCCTCTCTCTCTCTCTCTGTCTCTCTCTGTCTCTCTCTCTCTCTCTCTCTCTCCCTCCTTCTGTCTCTCTCTCTCTCTCTCTCGCCCTCCTGCCTCTCTCTCTCTCTCTCTCTCGCTCTCTCTCTCTCTCTCCCTCCTTCTGCCTCTCTCTCTCTCTCGCTCCTTCTGCCTCTCTCTCTCTCTCCCCCTCCTTCTGCCTCTCACTCTCTCTCCCCCTCCTTCTGCCTCTCACTCTCTCTCCCCCTCCTTCTGCCTCTCACTCTCTCTCTCCCCCTCCTCCTGCCTCTCTCTCTCTCTCTCTCCCCCTCCTTCTGCCTCTCTCTCTCTCCCCCTCCTTCTGCCTCTCTCTCTCTCTCTCCCCCTCCTTCTGCCTCTCTCTCTCTCTCGCTCCTTCTTCCTTTCTCTCTCTCTCTCCCCCTCCTTCTGCCTCTCTCTCTCCCTCCCTCCTTCTGCCTCTCTCTCCCTCCCTCCCTCCTTCTGCCTCTCTCTCTCTCTCCCTCCCTCCTTCTGCCTCTCTCTCTCCCTCCCTCCTTCT
This sequence comes from Cetorhinus maximus, assembly GCF_964194155.1. Taxonomy (NCBI): domain Eukaryota; kingdom Metazoa; phylum Chordata; class Chondrichthyes; order Lamniformes; family Cetorhinidae; genus Cetorhinus; species Cetorhinus maximus. The sequence goes on from NW_027597389.1 coordinate 16,141, forward strand.
GCCTCTCTCTCTCCCTTCCTCCTTCTGCCTCTCTCTCTCTCTCCCTCCCTCCTTCTGCCTCTCTCTCTCCCTCCCTCCTTCTGCCTCTCTCTCTCCCTTCCTCCTTCTGCCTCTCTCTCTCCCTCCCTCCTTCTGCCTCTCTCTCTCCCTCGCCCTTCTGCCTCTCTCTCTCACTCCTTCTGTGTCCCCCTCTCTCTCTCTTTCTCTCTCTCTCTCTCTTGCTCTTTCTGCGCCTTCCTCTCTCTCTCTCTCTCAGGCAACAGAAGAGCAGCAGCAGAAACTGGACGCTTTCTTTGCCTGTAACAGTTATGTCCAGGGCAAGTACACAGAGGAGGAAAGCTTCTTGAAACTGGAGAGTCACATCAACAGCCTGCACAATGGTCGGCAGGCTAATCGCCTCTTCTACCTGGCCCTGCCCCCCAGTGTGTACGAGGACGTGACCGGCAACATCAGGAAAACGTGCATGGGCAAAGTGTGAGTGTGGGCGTGCGGGAGGGGCGCGTGGGCAGGCGGGGGGCGGGGGGGGGGGAAGGGGCGCCGAGTGCTCCGGTGGGTATCATGTCCCTGGCCTCCTTTACAGAGTCCGAGTTAATGAAAATGTTGACATCTCGCTGTGGCTTCATCTTGCCACAAGCGCTCGATCACGAGGCAATGCATCATTTCCTGTGATCGTGTAAACTACTACACCTCCCCCAACTCTGATTCCCCCTCATTATACTACACCTCCCCCAACTCTGATTCCCCCTCATTATACTACACCTCCCCCAACTCTGATTCCCCCTCATTATACTACACCTCCCCCAACTCTGATTCCCCCTCATTATACTACACCTCCCCCAACTCTGATTCCCCCTCATTATACTACACCTCCCCCAACTCTGATTCCCCCTCATTATACTACACCTCCCCCAACTCTGATTCCCCCTCATTATACTACACCTCCCCCAACTCTGATTCCCCCTCATTATACTACACCTCCCCCAACTATGATTCTCCTCATTATACTACACCTCCCCCAACTCTGATTCCCCCTCATTATACTACACCTCCCCCAACTCCGATTCCCCCTCATTATACTACACCTCCCCCAACTATGATTCTCCTCATTATACTACACCTCCCCCAACTCTGATTCCCCTCATTATACTACACCTCCCTCAACTCTGATTCCCCCTCATTATACTACACCTCCCCCAACTCTGATTCCCCCTCATTATACTACACCTTCCCCAACTCTGATTCCCCCTCATCATACTACACCTCCCCCAACTCTGATTCCCCTCATTATACTACACCTCCCCCAACTCTGATTCCCCTCATTATACTACACCTCCCCCAACTCTGATTCCCCTCATTATACTACACCTCCCCCAACTCTGATTCCCCCTCATTATACTACACCTCCCCCAACTCTGATTCCCCCTCATTATACTACACCTCCTCCAACTCTGATTCCCCCTCATTATACTACACCTCCCCCAACTCTGATTCCCCTCATTATACTACACCTCCCCAACTCTGATTCCCCTCATTATACTACACCTCCCCCAACTCTGATTCTCCCTCATTATACTACACCTCCCCCAACTCTGATTCCCCCTCATTATACTACACCTCCCCCAACTCTGATTCCCCCTCATTATACTACACCTCCCCCAACTCCGATTCCCCTCGTTATACTACACCTCCCCCAACTCTGATTCCCCCTCATTATACTACACCTCCCCCAACTCTGATTCCCCTCATTATACTACACCTCCCCCAACACTGATTCCCCTCATTATACTACACCTCCCCCAACTCTGATTCCCCTCATTATACTACACCTCCCCCAACTCCGATTCCCCTCGTTATACTACACCTCCCCCAACTCTGATTCCCCTCATTATACTACACCTCCCCCAACTCTGATTTCCCCTCATTATACTACACCTCCCCCCAACTCTGATTCCCCCTCATTATACTACACCTCCCCCAACTCTGATTCCCCTCATTATACTACACCTCCCCAACTCTGATTCTCCTCATTATACTACTACACCTCCTCCAACTCTGATTCCCCTCATTATACTACACCTCCCCAACTCTGATTCCCCTCATTATACTATACCTCCCCCAACTCTGATTCCCCCCATTATACTACACCTCCCCCAACTCTGATTCCCCTCATTATACTACACCTCCTCCCAACTCTGATTCCCCTCATTATACTACACCTCCCCCAACTCTGATTCCCCTCATTATACTACACCCTCCCCCAACTCTGATTCCCCTCATTATACTACACCTCCCCAACTCTGATTCCCCTCATTATACTACACCTCCCCCAACTCTGATTCCCCTCATTATACTACACCTCCCCCCAAGTCTCTGATTCCCCTCGTTATACTACACCTCCCCCAACTCTGATTCCCCTCATTATACTACACCTCCCCCAACTCTGATTCCCCTCATTATACTACACCTCCCCCCAAGTCGACACAAACTGCTGTGTTGAGCTGGGTAAGCTCTGATATGTCCCTTGGGTTATCGCACTGGGAACGCTCGCTCATTCAGTTCCATCACAGCTGGATAACCCTGTACTTCAACAGACAGCGAGTCTCTTACCTTCCCCTGGGCGAGAGTGGATGAGGAACCTTTTCTGGGTGTGAACACAGGCACACTGGTTTCGTTTGCAGACATAGAGTGAGCTGGCTCACTGCCTTCCGGCTTTCCCAGCCCTGTCAACAGCTGTGGAAATTCAGCCCTGATGTTATTTTTTTTGGCTGATGCCCCTTGACGTTCCGAATCATTGACTCTGCCAATCAGGTGCGAGTCGGGGGCTGGCTTCCCTGCTCAAGTGTGAGCCCCCTCTGGTTCAGTGTCACATTGGAAGGATTCAGTGGGTTTTTCTCTCCCTACACATCAGGAGTGTGATGGGATACTCCCCACTTGCCTGGATGAGTGCGGCTCCCACAACACTCAAGAAGCTCGACACCGTCCAGGACAAAGCAGCCCCGCTCGATCGGCACCCCATCCACAAACATTCACTCCCTCCACCCCCGACGCACAGGGGCAGCAGTGTGTGCACCATCGACAAGATGCACTGCAGCAACTCGCCAAGGCTCCTTTGACAGCGCCGCCCAAACCCACCACCTCTACCACCTAGAAGGACAAGGGCAGCAGACGCATGGGGAACACCACCACCTGCAAGTTCCCCTCCGAGCCCCACACACACCATCCCGACTTGGAAATATATCGGCCGTTCCTTCACTGTCACCGGGTCAAAATCCTGGAACTCCCTCCCTAACAGCACGGTGGGTGTACCTACACCACACGGGGCTCAAGAAGGCGGCTCACCCCCACCTTCTCAAGGGGGCAATTAGGGATGGGCAATAAATGCTGGACCCAGCCAGCGGCGCCCACATCCCCTGAACGAATAATAAAAAGTATTGAAGGGCCACATTCAGTTGTCCCATGACCTGGAGTTCGATACCTCCGGGCTTGATAGCTGAGGAGATCTTTTCCCCAACGGTGGTCAGCGTCAGGGAGAACGAGACCTGCTGTACCTGTGTCCAACGCAAAGCGCATCTTGTATCCCTCCACTGGGATATCGGCACCCCAGCCGCATCCACTTGGTTCCTGGATCCCACCCCACCACCCCACCCCTCTCCCAGGAAGGACATCTCGATGTCATCGACCTCTCCCATTTCATGGATCCCGTCATCTCTCCCTTCCCCAACCCCACCCTCCCTCTGTCCGTCCGTCTGTTCGTTTGAATAATCAGGCTCGAGGCAGTGGGATCTTGCTGTGCCGTCTGGATTTTCTTTTTTATTTTTGGCCGGGGGGGGTGGGATGGTGCACAGCAAGATTCTCCCCTTCTCCCCCCCACCCCCCCCAAGGGGAAAAAAAACAAACCAGATGGCACAACAAGATCCCACCACCACACGTTCGGAGTTCCCAGGGTTCCCACCCCTCACCTGGTCGCAGTGCTCCACCTGTGGGGCTGGCTCCAGGATGCTTGGGGGTGGTGGGGGGTGGGGGGTAGTGGTGGGGGAGAGCAGAGCAAAGGAAGGGAAGGGGGCCCCTCCCTGAAGTTTTACGGGGTTGGTGGGGGGAGGTGGGGGGGGAGTTAAAAGTGCGGGTTTCCTGATTTGACCTTGAGTCACTCCCGGCTCCTCCTGAGGCGGGAATGGGGTGGGTTACTGGCGGTGGGGTGCAGTGGGGGGTGGGGGAATGGGACTTCCTGCGATGCCACACGTAGTCGATAAGCCCAGTCGGCGGCCGCGATCGGAGCGCGTTTGACCGGAGGATTGGAATGGGGCTGGGGGTGGGGTTGGTTTCACACATCGTCTGCCCGTTTCTAATCCCCCCCCCTCCCCGCCTCTCGTTCCAGTGGCTGGAATCGTGTGATCGTGGAAAAACCCTTCGGGAAGGATCTGGAAAGTTCCAACAAGCTGTCGAACCACCTCTCCTCCTTGTTCACAGAGGATCAGATTTATCGCATCGACCACTACCTGGGCAAGGAGATGGTGCAGAACCTCATGGTTCTAAGGTAAAGATAACAGGAAGACAGATTTTGACTGACCCCACCCCTCGCCTACCGGGGGACATGGTGGAGCCAGCGCAGCTTAGGAAATGATATTTGTCCTTGAAATTGGAAAGACAGAGTGCTGAACTCACCCAGAGGCCAGGCAGCATCAGTGGAGAGGGAAACAGAGCCAACCTTTCAGAAGTTTGTGCAGTGTGGCGCTCCCTCAGCGCTGACCCTCCGACAGTGCGGCGCTCCCTCAGCACTGACCCTCCGACAGTGCGGCGCTCCCTCAGCGCTGACCCTCCGACAGTGCGGCGCTCCCTCAGCGCTGACCCTCCGACAGTGCGGCGCTCCCTCAGCGCTGACCCTCCGACAGTGCGGCGCTCCCTCAGCACTGACCCTCCGACAGTGCGGCGCTCCCTCAGCACTGACCCTCCGACAGTGCGGCGCTCCCTCAGCGCTGACCCTCCGACAGCGCGGCGCTCCCTCAGCGCTGACCCTCCGACAGCGCGGCGCTCCCTCAGCGCTGACCCTCCGACAGTGCGGCGCTCCCTCAGCGCTGACCCTCCGACAGTGCGGCGCTCCCTCAGCACTGACCCTCCGACAGTGCGGCGCTCCCTCAGCGCTGACCCTCCGACAGTGCGGCCCTCCCTCAGCACTGACCCTCCGACAGTGCGGCGCTCCCTCAGCACTGACCCTCCGACAGTGCGGCGCTCCCTCAGCACTGACCCTCCGACAGTGCGGCGCTCCCTCAGCACTGACCCTCCGACAGTGCGGCGCTCCCTCAGCGCTGACCCTCCGTCAGTGCGGCGCTCCCTCAGCGTTGACCCTCCGACAGTGCGGCGCTCCCTCAGCGCCGACCCTCCGACAGTGCGGCGCTCCCTCAGCACTGACCCTCCGACAGTGCGGCGCTCCCTCAGCACTGACCCTCCGACAGTGCGGCGCTCCCTCAGCGCTGACCCTCCGACAGTGCGGCGCTCCCTCGGCGCTGACCCTCCAACAGTTTCCTGCCCTGGGTCACTCTCCTGTTGGACAGTAGATGGCTGCGCGCAGGATCACAGTCTGCTGCGATGCACGCCGTGGTCGAATGTTGGCACGCTGTCGAGGCTCGATGGGCAACCCTGCGGGCGAGAGAGCGAGTGGGTGCTGCGCCCTGGCGCTGTGAGTGGCGGTGGGTATGGTGCTAGGAGGGTTCCTGCAGGACCGGCAACCCCTGAGCTGGTGCCACAGAGTAGACAGCAGCAGACAGACAAAACACCCAACTCAACTGCTGTCTGAGTTTGAAAGGTCGAGGAGGAAGGGCTTTCCTGTAACCTGAGCTGCCCCCAAACCAGCAGGGCAGGTCCTGGGTGGGCACCCGCGCAGCTGACCAGCCTTGGGAACGAGGGTGCTCGGAAGGCTCCTTTCAAATAACATTGCGCTAACCCTTAAACAGTCAAGAGAAACTCCCCTCCTGACTCCCCCAAAGCCTGTCCACCATCTACAAGGCACAAGTCAGGAGTGTGATGGGATACTCCCCACTTGCCTGGGTGACCACAACACTCGAGAAGCTCGACACCGTCCAGGACAAAGCAGCCCCCGCTCGATCGGCACCCCATCCACAAACATTCACTCCCCCCACCACCGATGCACAGGGGCAGCAGTGTGTGTACCATCTACAAGATGCACTGCAGCAACTCGCCAAGGCTCCTTCGACAGCGCCGCCCAAACCCCACCACCTCTACCACCTAGAAGGACAAGGGCAGCAGACACATGGGGAACACCACCACCTGCAAGTTCCCCTCCGAGCCCCACACACCATCCCGACTTGGAAATATATCGGCCGTTCCTTCACTGTCGCTGGGTCCAAATCCTGGAGCTCCCTCCCTAACAGCGCGGTGGGTGTACCTACACCACACGGGGACTGCAGCGGCTCAAGAAGGCGGCTCATCCCCCACCTTCTCAAGGGGCAATTAGGGATGGGCAATAAATGCTGGGCCCAGCCAACGACACCCACATCTCATGAATGAGTTTATAAAAAAAGAGTTTGGAAGAGGAACACTCCCAGGACAGGTACAGCACGGGGTTAGATACAGAGTAAAGCTCCCTCTACACCGTCCCCGTCAAACACTCCCAGGACAGGTACAGCACGAGGTTAGATGCAGAGTAAAGCTCCCTCTAGACTGTCCCCATCAAACACTCCCAGGACAGGTACAGCACGGGGTTAGATACAGAGTAAAGCTCCCTCTACACTGTCCCCATCAAACACTCCCAGGACAGGTACAGCACGGGGTTAGATACAGAGTAAAGCTCCCTCTACACCGTCCCCGTCAAACATTCCCAGGACAGGTACAGCACGGGGTTAGATACAGAGTAAAGCTCCCTCTACACCGTCCCCATCAAACACTCCCAGGACAGGTACAGCACGGGGTTAGCTACAGAGTAAAGCTCCCTCTACACTGTCCCCATCAAACACTCCCAGGACAGGTACAGCACGGGGTTAGATACAGAGTAAAGCTCCCTCTACACCGTCCCCGTCAAACACTCCCAGGACAGGTACAGCACGGGGTTAGATACAGAGTAAAGCTCCCTCTACACTGTCCCCATCAAACACTCCCAGGACAGGTACAGCACGGGGTTAGATACAGAGTAAAGCTCCCTCTACACCGTCCCCGTCAAACACTCCCAGGACAGGTACAGCACGGGGTTAGATACAGAGTAAAGCTCCCTCTACACCATCCCCGTCAAACACTCCCAGGACAGGTACAGCACGGGGTTAGATACAGAGTAAAGCTCCCTCTACACTGTCCCCATCAAACACTCCCAGGACAGGTACAGCACGGGGTTAGATACAGAGTAAAGCTCCCTCTACACTGTCCCCATCAAACACTCCCAGGACAGGTACAGCACGGGGTTAGATACAGAGTAAAGCTCCCTCTACACCGTCCCCGTCAAACACTCCCAGGACAGGTACAGCACGGGGTTAGATACAGAGTAAAGCTCCCTCTACACTGTCCCCATCAAACACTCCCAGGACAGGTACAGCACGGGGTTAGATACAGAGTAAAGCTCCCTCTACACCGTCCCCATCAAACACTCCCAGGACAGGTACAGCACGGGGTTAGATACAGAGTAAAGCTCCCTCTACACCGTCCCCATCAAACACTCCCAGGACAGGTACAGCACGGGGTTAGATACAGAGTAAAGCTCCCTCTACACCGTCCCCATCAAACACTCCCAGGACAGGTAAGAAATGGTGAATTGTATGAGGTTGTTAGTGTTTTGTTGTGGAGAGTGTTGGGTGACCGAGGGGGGGGGTGCTGATGTTCTGGGGCAAACGGATCTGAGAATAACCCCCTGTCCCCCTTGTTTGTTTCTGCCCCCACCCCCGCAGATTTGCGAACAGGATATTCGCCCCAGTGTGGAATCGGGATAACATCGCCTCTGTCATCCTGACCTTCAAGGAGCCTTTCGGGACCGAGGGCCGAGGGGGATACTTCGACGAATTTGGGATAATTCGGTAAGGATGTGGTCGATCACCCACCCACCCACCCCCCCAAACCCCGGCCCCGAGCAGGGTCTCCACCCCTCCCCCGCCTCAACTGTGCCCTCTCTCCTGTCGCCCCCACCTCTGCCCTGGGCACAACCTGGGCCGCTCAGGGTCCTGTGGATCCCCCGGGGACCCTCCTCACCACCCATCTCCCCGTCCTCATGGAGACCTCCCGCCTCGGCTGATCCGCTGCAGAAGCCCTCGTCTGCCCCTCCGTTACCTCCGGACATGTCTGTTCCCGCGCTCGCCCACAGCTCTGCTGCACCCCCGCCCCGTGCCCTGGCTCACAGCCCCTCCCTTCCCCTCCGGGCTCGATGACCCACGCTGGCTCCCTCGGACGGTGGAGGGCCTGGAATGCACTCCCTGTGTCGGTGCTCGGGGCTGAGACTCGGTGAGGACCTGCCTCTGAGGCTCTGGAAGCTGCGAGGCTGCAGACCAGGGGCTGGAAGGTGGGTTTAAAATCGAGCGGCTCCTTTCTGTTTTTTTTTCTCTCTCTTTGGGTCAGCGCGGACGCGATGGGCCGAATGGCCTCGTTCTGCGCCTGTTACCTTGCCCGCGGTCACACCGACCCTCGGTACCGCACCGCCAGCGTTGGTCTGGGTCGCAGGGCAGGGGCTCGGACCCACAGTTTGGAACCGAGAGGGGGGGGCTTCTCGCTGAGCGCTGGCGCAGAGAGTCTGAATGATCCCGCTGGTGTTGGATCTTGCTGTGCGCCAGTCCGGGACCCGGGCGGGCGTAGCTCGGGGCAGGGGTAACTCACCCCCCCGGCTGCATTGGTGGGCCAACGGACTTGGGGGTCGAGAGGGCCCAGGTTCTGG
>NW_027597389.1:27500-83290 GCF_964194155.1 Cetorhinus maximus
CGCACTGTGGGAGGGTCAGTGCTGAGGGAGCGCCGCACTGTGGGAGGGTCAGTGCTGAGGGAGCGCCGCACTGTGGGAGGGTCAGTGCTGAGGGAGCGCCGCACTGTCGGAGGGTCAGTGCTGAGGGAGCGCCGCACTGTCGGAGGGTCAGTGCTGAGGGAGCGCCGCGCTGTCAAAAATTGCTGCTCGGTTGAGTGGGGAGGTTCGGGAAGTCCCGAGGTGGGGAGCGGCGCTAGTGAAATGTAGTCACGTTCCGGTGACGTTGCCCCCTTCAGGCGTCCCTTTCGTCATGCGCTGCGGGAAGGCTTTGAACGAGCGCAAGGCCGAGGTGAGGCTGCAGTTCCGGGACGTTCCGGGGGATATCTTCCAGAGCCAGTGCAAACGCAATGAGCTGGTGATTCGGGTGCAACCCAACGAAGCCATCTACACCAAAATGATGACCAAGAAGCCTGGGATGTTCTTCAACCCCGAGGAGTCGGAGCTGGACCTGACCTATGGCAGCCGCTACAAGGTGAACGATCGTCCCGGGGGGGGCGAGGCGTTATTATTATTATTACTTAAACAGAGAACGGCTGGAGAACTCCGAGGCGCAGAGGGATCTGGGTGTCCTAGTGCACAAGTCACAAAACGTTAGTCTGCAGGTACAGCAAGTAATTCAGAAGGATAATGGAATCCTATCCTTCATTACGAGAGGGATTGAACAGAAAAGGATGTTATACTTCAGTAACACAGGGCGTTGAGGGAGAGGGGTTACTGAGTGACAGTGTGAGGGAGCTGGATTAGCATCAGTAGAGATACAGTCAGTAACACAGGGCGCTGGGGGGAGAGGGGTTACTGAGTGACAGTGTGAGGTAGCTGGATTAACATCAGTAGAGATACTGTCAGTAACACAGGGCGCTGGGGGGAGAGGGATTACTGAGTGACAGTGTGAGGGAGCTGGATTAACATCAGTAGAGATACAGTCAGTAACACAGGGCGCTGGGGGTAGAGGAGTTACTGAGTGACAGTGTGAGGGAGCTGAATTAACATCAGTAGAGATACAGGCAACAATATTTGTGCAGTAGTGATCCCAGGGGATTGTCATGGCTGTCTGATTTCTGGAATGTTTTCGCTGTTGTGTACTGTGTTGATTTGTTGCCTGACTGAACAGAGATTGCTTTGGAATGATTGTTATCCTGTCTCTCCCTGTCCCCGACTCTCCCTCTCTCTCTGTGTCTCTCCGTGTCCCCTATGGTCTCGCTCTCCCAGGATGTGAAGTTACCTGATGCTTATGAGCGTCTGATTCTAGATGTATTCTGCGGGAGTCAGATGCACTTTGTCCGAAGGTTAGAATTTATTTTCTCTTGTCACACACACTGACTCTCACTGGGGTACGGGTCCCACACACACACTGACTCTCACTGGGGTACGGGTCCCACACACACACTGACTCTCACTGGGGTACGGGTCCCACACACACACTGACTCTCACTGGGGTACGGGTCCCACACACACTGACTCTCACTGGGGTACGGGTCCCACACACACACTGACTCTCACTGGGGTACGGGTTCCACACACACACTGACTCTCACTGGGGTACGGGTCCCACACACACACGGACTCTCACTGGGGTACGGGTCCCACACACACTGACTCTCATGGGGTACGGGTTATACACACACGGACTCTCACTGGGGTACGGGTCCCACACACACACTGACTCTCACTGGGGTACGGGTCCCACACACACCGACTCTCACTGGGGTACGGGTCCCACACACACTGACTCTCACTGGGGTACGGGTCCCACACACACACTGACTCTCACTGGGGTACGGGTTCCACACACACTGACTCTCACTGGGGTACGGGTCCCACACACACACTGACTCTCACTGGGGTACGGGTCCCACACACACTGACTCTCACTGGGGTACGGGTCCCACACACACACTGACTCTCACTGGGGTACGGGTCCCACACACACACTGACTCTCACTGGGGTACGGGTCTCACACACACTGACTCTCATTGGGGTACGGGTCCCACACACACACTGACTCTCACTGGGGTATGGGTCCCACACACACTGACTCTCACTGGGGTACGGGTTCCACACACACTGACTCTCACTGGGGTACGGGTCTCACACACACACACTGACTCTCACTGGGGTACGGGTCTCACACACACACACTGACTCTCACTGGGGTACGGGTCCCACACACACACTGACTCTCACTGGGGTACGGGTCCCACACACACTGACTCTCACTGGGGTACGGGTCCCACACACACACTGACTCTCACTGGGGTACGGGTCCCACACACACACTGACTCTCACTGGGGTACGGGTCCCACACACACACTGACTCTCACTGGGGTACGGGTCCCACACACACACTGACTCTCACTGGGGTACGGGTCCCACACACACACTGACTCTCACTGGGGTACGGGTCCCACACACGCACTGACTCTCACTGGGGTACGGGTCCCACACACACTGACTCTCACTGGGGTACGGGTCCCACACACACACTGATGAGCGCGGCTGTGATATGATGCTTTTCGAGGGGATTGTGTTTCTGGTTTAGTGACTAACTCTGTCTCTCTGTTTCTCTTTCCCGTCTCCCTACCCCGTGTTTTGTGCTGTCAGTGACGAGCTCCGGGAAGCCTGGAGGATTTTTACTCCCCTCCTCCACAAACTGGAATGTTCAACAGTTCGGCCAGTTCCCTACGTATATGGGAGGTGAGTGGATTCTTAAACCCCACCTTGCTGTGCCCTGATCGATCCCTGGCAAGTCCGTGTCAGGCCTGTGGGAATGAGGCAGTAGATGTAAGGGGGGATGATCTGTCAACTCAACTAGGGGCGATCAGCCAACTTACGCCAATTATGGTGATTTTCCTGTGTCTGTCACTCTCTACCCTTCGCACCCCACACTCGCTCTGAGGGACAGAGCAAGTCCCAGCTACCTCCCAGACTCTTTGCTGCTGAACCTCCTGTGTCCTCTGGTGTCATGAATCCCCATCTTCCTGATTTCCACCCCGTCCCCCTGCATTAGGGAGAGAGAGAGGAAATCAGCCAGGGTTCCTGCTCCTGATCACTGTCCAGTGATCCCTGGGTTAGAGAGAGAGAGAGAGAGGGGAAATCAGCCAGGGTTCCTGCTCCTGATCACTGTCCAGTGATCCCTGGGTTAGAGAGAGAGAGAGAGGGGAAATCAGCCAGGGTTCCTGCTCCTGATCATTGTCCAGTGATCCCTGGGTTAGAGAGAGAGAGAGAGGGGAAATCAGCCAGGGTTCCTGCTCCTGATCATTGTCCAGTGATCCCTGGGTTAGAGAGAGAGAGAGAGAAAGAGCAAATCAGCCAGGGTTCCTGCTCCTGATCACTGTCCAGTGATCCCTGGGTTAGAGAGAGAGAGAGGAAATCAGGCAGCGTTCCTGCTCCTCATTGTCACCCAGTTCGAAGCTGTGAGGTTACAAGGTGGATCTCTGCTGTGATGCCCCCCAGGTTCGAATTGCCAGTGGTGGTGGAATGGCTAAGGAGGGGGCTCCCTGCCTCTGTGTGTGTGTGTGTGTGTGTGTGTGTGTGTGTGTGTTGGGGATGAGTTGGTGAGGGTGTTGGGGGGGTGAGGTGGGGTGAGGGTGAGGGGGTTGGGAGGGTGGGAGTGGTTTGGAGGTGGGGGTGGGGGTGGTGGGGGGCGTTTAGCGAACGCTGGAGGAGTTGCTAACCTGCCGTCTCTCTCTCCTTCCCACCCCCACCCCCACCCCCTCCAGCCGTGGACCGTCCGAGGCGGACGACTTGCTGAAGAAGGTGGGCTTCCGTTATGAGGGGACCTACAGGTGGGTGAACCCCCACAAGCTGTGAGGCGGCTCGGGACGGGTCCGGCACTGGGGGCGGACACCACTGCACTCCAACAACAACCCCCGCCCCCCCCAACCTCGCAGCCCACCACCCGCCCGCCGGAACTCCGGGATCAAAGAGGGACCACGTCCGAGACTGACTCCCAGTGGGACCACAACTGCTCGGACATTCTGCCTGTCCTGTGTCGCTTGCTCACTTTCTGACTGGAAACCAGGGGTGTGCGGAGGGGGTATCTGCTCACTTCGGACCCACCCACACCCCGCTTGCTGCTTTTTATACGTGGACCATCGCAATGTTCTCACCAGGAGATCTTTCCGCTTCTTAGCAACTAGCCAGAGGGATGGTGGGGAAAAGCCTTCAGACGTTTTGTGACTCTCCGTCTTGTTGTCCCTGAGACTCAGCGATTCCCTGAGGGAAGATCGTCAGTGCAAGAGGTCAAACGCTGCCCTTTCACCTCTGGCCGGTCCCAGAACACTGCGTGGAGGAGCACACACCACTGACCCTAACCCCCACGCTGTCCCTGTCCTGGGAGTGTTTGATGGGGACAGTGTAGAGGGAGCTTTACTCTGTATCTAACCCCGTGCTGTCCCTGTCCTGGGAGTGTTTGATGGGGACGGTGTAGAGGGAGCTTTACTCTGTATCTAACCCCGTGCTGTACCTGTCCTGGGAGTGTTTGATGGGGACAGTGTAGAGGGAGCTTTACTCTGTATCTAACCCCGTGCTGTACCTGTCCTGGGAGTGTTTGATGGGGACGGTGCGGAGGGTGTTTGATGGGGACGGTGCGGAGGGTGTTTGATGGAGACGGTGCGGAGGGTGTTTGATGGGGACGGTGCGGAGGGTGTTTGATGGAGAGTGTTTGATGGGGACGGTGCAGAGGGTGTTTGATGGGGACGGTGTAGAGGGTGTTTGATGGGGACGGTGCGGAGGGTGTTTGATGGGGACGGTGCGGAGGGTGTTTGATGGGGACGGTGCGGAGGGTGTTTGATGGGGACAGTGCGGAGGGTGTTTGATGGGGACGGTGCGGAGGGTGTTTGACGGGGACGGTGCGGAGGGTGTTTGACGGGGACGGTGCGGAGGGTGTTTGACGGGGACAGTGCGGAGGGTGTTTGACGGGGACGGTGCGGAGGGTGTTTGATGGGGACGGTGCGGAGGGTGTTTGACGGGGACGGTGCGGAGGGTGTTTGACGGGGACAGTGCGGAGGGTGTTTGACGGGGACGGTGCGGAGGGTGTTTGACGGGGACGGTGCGGAGGGTGTTTGATGGGGACAGTGCGGAGGGTGTTTGATGGGGACGGTGCGGAGGGTGTTTGATGGGGACGGTGCGGAGGGTGTTTGATGGGGACGGTGCGGAGGGTGTTTGACGGGGACGGTGCGGAGGGTGTTTGACGGGGACAGTGCGGAGGGTGTTTGATGGGGACGGTGCGGAGGGTGTTTGATGGGGACGGTGCGGAGGGTGTTTGATGGGGACAGTGTGGAGGGTGTTTGATGGGGACGGTGCGGAGGGTGTTTGATGGAGAGTGTTTGATGGGGACGGTGCGGAGGGTGTTTGATGGGGACGGTGCGGAGGGTGTTTGATGGGGATGGTGCGGAGGGTGTTTGATGGGGACGGTGCGGAGGGTGTTTGATGGGGACGGTGTGGAGGGTGTTTGATGGAGAGTGTTTGATGGGGACGGTGTGGAGGGTGTTTGATGGGGACGGTGTGGAGGGTGTTTGATGGGGACGGTGTGGAGGGTGTTTGATGGGGACGATGTGGAGGGTGTTTGATGGGGACGGTGTAGAGGGTGTTTGATGGAGAGTGTTTGATGGGGATGGTGTAGAGGGTGTTTGATGGGGACGGTGCGGAGGGTGTTTGATGGGGACGGTGCGGAGGGTGTTTGATGGGGACGGTGCGGAGGGTGTTTGATGGGGACGGTGCGGAGGGTGTTTGATGGGGACGGTGTGGAGGGTGTTTGATGGGGACAGTGTGGAGGGTGTTTGATGGGGACGGTGCGGAAGGTGTTTGATGGGGACGGTGCGGAAGGTGTTTGATGGGGACGGTGTGGAGGGTGTTTGATGGGGACGGTGTGGAGGGTGTTTGATGGGGATGGTGTAGAGGGTGTTTGATGGGGACGGTGCGGAGGGTGTTTGATGGGGACGGTGCGGAGGGTGTTTGATGGGGACGGTGCGGAGGGTGTTTGATGGGGACGGTGCGGAGGGTGTTTGATGGGGACGGTGCGGAGGGTGTTTGATGGGGACGGTGCGGAGGGTGTTTGATGGGGACGGTGCGGAGGGTGTTTGATGGGGACGGTGCGGAGGGGGCCTGAATTGGGAAGTGTTCTCTGCTGCACTGACAAGTATCTTTGTGTTGAAAGGGCTGTGTTGCTCTGTGTGTGTGCGGCGCTGCCGGTTTTCTGGTTAAAGGGACCTTCTTGTCGACTGGTGCAAAGTCAGCACTTCCCCTATCATTCCCCGCGGGGGGGTGGGGGGGAAGCTGAGACCCCCGTTCTCTCCCCAAGCTGCTCAGCCCCCTGCCTGTGCTGGACTGTGAGAGTCCGAGACCCCCTCCCCTCCGTTGTCCCCTGCTGGCCTCCCCTTCCCCCTCACCCGCCCACCCGAGGGTGCTCTCCACTGTCTGTCCGATGACGAGACGGTGGGTTTAAGGGAGGTGGTGGCACCTTCCCGAATCTCACACTCCAAACCCCCTCCTCCCCACCTCTGCCCCCATCCCCATTGAAAGAGGGGTCCCAGTGAGCACAGATTGGTGGGGGGGGTGGTGCTGTGGGTCATAATAAAGCAGCAAGAGGCCCTACCCACCCAGGAGGGGTCCCCTCCCCTCCCACCACCTTCCCCGCTGCAGAATTGGGGATCTGCTCTCTTCCGCCCCACCCACCCTCCCTCCCTTGCTCAATAACAAGACACTCCTACAGCAAGGCACCTGAATAAACCTGGACACTCCTCACATGCCCTCTCCCTCCGCCTCCCCTCCTCTCCCCATTGATCTAGGGTGCGCTGGAATTCACAGCTCAGATCGGGGAACGGGAGACCCGGGGTTTGACTGGACGCTGAAACTAATCTTTTTTTTTTTACCTGTGCTAGTTCGGTGAGGATTAATTGCATTAAAATCGTTGTCGAAATCCACGGCTGCCTCCTGTGTTTCAGCGGGTGAGAGGTCATCGAAGTACGACTTGTGTTTTTTATGAAGGGATCTGGGGTCTACAGACCTCCTGGTGGATATTCGGAGACACAGACCCGTGTCCCGTCACCGTGTGGGGGAATCACAGACACAGACCCGCGTCCCGTCACCGTGTGGGGGAATCACAGACACAGACCCACGTCCCGTCACCGTGTGGGGGAATCACAGACCCGCGTCCCGTCACCGTGTGGGGGAATCACAGACCCGCGTCCCGTCACCGTGTGGGGGAATCACAGACCAGCGTCCCGTCACCGTGTGGGGGGAATCGCAGACACAGACCCGCGTCCCGTCACCGTGTGGGGGAATCGCAGACACAGACCCGTGTCCCGTCACCGTGTGGGGGAATCACAGACAAAGACCCGCGTCCCGTCACCGTGTGGGGGAATCACAGACACAGACCTGCGTCCCGTCACCATGTGGGGGAATCACAGACACAGACCCGCGTCCTGTCACCGTGTGGGGGAATCACAGACACAGACCCGCGTCCTGTCACCGTGTGGGGGAATCACAGACACAGACCCGCGTCCCGTCACCGTGTGGGGGAATCACAGACCCGCGTCCCGTCACCGTGTGGGGGAATCACAGACCCGCGTCCTGTCACACAGACCCGCGTCCCGTCACCGTGTGGGGGAATCACAGACACAGACCCGCGTCCCGTCACCGTGTGGGGGAATCACAGACCTGCGTCCCGTCACCGTGTGGGGGAATCACAGACCAGCGTCCCGTCACCGTGTGGGGGGAATCACAGACACAGACCCGTCACCGTGTGGGGGGAATGACAGACCCGCGTCCCGTCACCGTGTGGGGGAATCACAGACACAGACCCGCGTCCCGTCACCGTGTGGGGGAATCACAGACCCGCGTCCCGTCACCGTGTGGAGGAATCACAGACACAGACCTGCGTCCCGTCACCGTGTGGGGGAATCACAGTCACAGACCCGCGTCCCGTCACCGTGTGGGGGGTTCACAGTCCCGCGTCCCGTCACCGTGTGGGGGAATCACAGACACAGACCCACGTCCCGTCACCGTGTGGGGGAATCACAGACCCGCGTCCGGTCACCGTGTGGGGGAATCACAGACCCGCGTCCCGTCACCGTGTGGGGGAATCACAGACACTGACCCGCGTCCCGTCACCGTGTCGGGGAATCACAGACACAGACCCGTGTCCCGTCACCGTGTGGGGGAATCACAGACCCGCGTCCCGTCACCGTGTGGGGGAATCACAGACACAGACCCGCGTCCCGTCACCGTGTGGGGGTATCGCGGACACAGACCAGCGTCCCGTCACCGTGTGGGGGAATCACGGACCCGCGTCCCGTCACCGTGTGGGGGAATGACAGACACAAACCCGCGTCCTGTCACCGTGTGGGGGAATCACAGACACAGACCCGCGTCCCATCACTGTGTGGGGGAATCACAGACCCGCGTCCCGTCACCGTGTGGGCGAATCACAGACACAGACCCGCGTCCCGTCACCGTGTGGAGGAAT
Organism: Cetorhinus maximus; assembly: GCF_964194155.1. Lineage (NCBI taxonomy): Eukaryota > Metazoa > Chordata > Chondrichthyes > Lamniformes > Cetorhinidae > Cetorhinus > Cetorhinus maximus. The sequence continues at coordinate 36,009 of NW_027597389.1, forward strand.
CACAGACCCGTGTCCCGTCACCGTCTGGGGGAATCACAGACACAGACCCGCGTCCCGTCACCGTGTGGGGAATCACAGACCCGCGTCCCGTCACCGTGTGGGGGAATCACAGACCCGCGTCCCGTCACCGTGTGGGGGAATCACAGACACAGACCCGCGTCCCGTCACCGTGTAGGGGAATCACAGACCCGCGCCCCGTCACCGTGTGGGGGAATCACAGACCCGCGTCCCGTCACCGTGTGGGGAATCACAGACCCGCGTCCCGTCACCGTGTGGGGGAATCACAGACCCGCGTCCCGTCACCGTGTGGGGAATCACAGACCCGCGTCCCGTCACCGTGTGGGGAATCACAGACCTGCGTCCCGTCACCGTGTGGGGGAATCACAGTCACAGACCCGCGTCCCGTCACCGTGTGGGGGGATCACAGTCCCGCGTCCCGTCACCGTGTGGGGGAATCACAGTCACAGACCCGCGTCCCGTCACCGTGTGGGGGAATCACAGACCCGCGTCCCGTCACCGTGTGGGGGAATCACAGACACTGACCCGCGTCCCGTCACCGTGTCGGGGAATCACAGACACAGACCCGTGTCCCGTCACCGTGTGGGGGAATCACAGACCCGCGTCCCGTCACCGTGTGGGGGAATCACAGACACAGACCCGCGTCCCGTCACCGTGTGGGGGAATCACAGACACAGACCCGCGTCCCATCACTGTGTGGGGGAATCACAGACCCGCGTCCCGTCACCGTGTGGGCGAATCACAGACACAGACCCGCGTCCCGTCACCGTGTGGAGGAATCACAGACCCGTGTCCCGTCACCGTCTGGGGGAATCACAGACACAGACCCGCGTCCCGTCACCGTGTGGGGAATCACAGACCCGCGTCCCGTCACCGTGTGGGGGAATCACAGACCCGCGTCCCGTCACCGTGTGGGGGAATCACAGACACAGACCCGCGTCCCGTCACCGTGTGGGGGAATCACAGACCCGCGTCCCGTCACCGTATGGGGGAATCACAGACACAGACCCGCGTCCCGTCACCGTGTGGGGGAATCACAGACCCGCGTCCCGTCACCGTGTGGGGGAATCACAGACACAGACACGCGTCCCGTCACCGTGTGGGGGCATCACAGACCTGCGTCCCTTCACCGTGTGGGGGAATCACAGACTCGCGTCCCGTCACCGTGTGGGGGAATCACAGACACAGACCCGCGTCCCGTCACCGTGTGGGGGAATCACAGACACAGACCCGCAGCCCGTCACCGTGTGGGGGAATCACAGACACTGACCCGCGTCCCGTCACCGTGTGGGGGAATCACAGACACAGACCCGCGTCCCGTCTCCGTGTGGAGGAATCACAGACCCGCGTCCCGTCACCGTGTGGGCGAATCACAGACACAGACCCGCGTCCCGTCACCATGTGGGGGAATCACAGACCCGCGTCCCGTCACCGTGTGGGGGAATCACAGACACCGACCCGCGTTCCGTCACCGTGTGGGGGAATGACAGACACAAACCCGCGTCCTGTCACCGTGTGGGGGAATCACAGACACAGACACGCGTCCAGTCACCGTGTGGGCGAATCACAGACACAGACCCGCGTCCCGTCACCGTGTGGAGGAATCACAGACACGCGTCCCGTCACCGTCTGGGGGAATCAGAGACACAGACCCGCGTCCCGTCACCGTGTGGGGGAAACACAGACCCGCGTCCCGTCACCGTGTGGGGAATCACAGACCCGCGTCACGTCACCGTGTGGGGGATTCACAGACACAGACCCGCGTCCCGTCACCGTGTGGGGGAATCACAGACACAGACCCGCGTCCCGTCACCGTGTGGGGGAATCGCAGACACAGACCTGCGTCCCGTCACCGTGTGGGAGAATCACAGACCCGCGTCCCGTCACCGTGTGGGGGCATCACAGACCTGCGTCCCGTCACCGTGTGGGGGAATCACAGACTCGAGTCCCGTCACCGTGTGGGGGAAACACAGACACAGACCAGCGTCCCGTCACCGTGTGGGGGAATCACAGAAACAGACCCGCGTCCCGTCACCGTGTGGGGGAAACACAGACCCGCGTCCCCTCACCGTGTGGGGGAAACACAGACCCGCGTCCCGTCACCGTGTGGGGGAATCACAGACACAGACCCGCGTCCCGTCACCGTGTGGGGGAATCACAGACACAGACCCGCGTCCCGTCACCGTGTGGGGGAATCACAGACCGGCGTCCCGTCACCGTGTGGGGGAATCACAGACACAGACCCGCATCCCGTCTCCGTGTGGAGGAATCACAGACACAGACCCGCGTTCCGTCACCGTGTGGCGGAATCACAGACACAGACCCGCGTCCCGTCACCGTGTGGGGGAATCATAGACTCAGACCCGCGTCCCGTCACCGTGTGGGCGAATGACAGACACAAACCCGCGTCCTGTCACCGTGTGGGGGAATCACAGACACAGACCCGCGTCCCGTCACCGTGTGGGGGCATCACAGACCTGCGTCCCGTCACCGTGTGGGGGAATCACAGACACAGACCCGCGTCCCGTCACCGTGTGGGGGAAACACAGACCCGCGTCCCCTCACCGTGTGGGGGAAACACAGACCCGCGTCCCATCACCGTGTGGGGGAATCACAGACACAGACCCGCGTCCCGTCACCGTGTGGGGGAATCACAGACTAGCGTCCCGTCACCGTGTGGGAGAATCACAGACCCGCGTCCCGTCACCGTGTGGGAGAATCACAGACCCGCGTCTTTCACCGTGTGGGGGAATCACAGACACAGACCTGCGTCCCGTCTCCGTGTGGAGGGATCACAGACACAGACCCGCGTCCCGTCACCGTGTGGGCGAATCACAGACCCGAGTCCCGTCACCATGTGGGGGAATCACAGACACAGACCCGCGTCCCATCACCGTGTGGGGGAATGACAGACACAAACCCGCGTCCTGTCACCGTGTGGGGGAATCACAGACACAGACCCGCGTCCCATCACCGTGTGGGGGAAACACAGACCCGCGTCCCGTCACCGTGTGGAGGAATCACAGACACAGACCCGCGTCCCGTCACTGTGTGGGGAATCACAGACCCGCGTCCCGTCACCGTGTGGGGGAATCACAGACCCGCGTCCCGTCACCGTGTGGGGGAATCACAGACACAGACCCGCGTCACGTCACCGTGTGGGGGAATCACAGACACAGACCCGTGTCCCGTCACCGTGTGGGGGAATCACAGACACAGACCCGCGTCCCGTCACCGTGTGGGGGATTCGCAGACACAGACCCGCGTCCCGTCACCGTGTGGGGGAATGTCAGACACAGACCCGCATCCCATCACCGTGTGGGGGCATCACAGACACAGACCCGCGTCCCGTCACCGTGTGGGGGAATCATAGACTCAGACCCGCGTCCCGTCACCGTGTGGGCGAATCACAGACACAGACCCGCATCCCGTCACCGTGTGGAGGAATCAAAGACCCGCGTCCCATCACCGTCGGGAGAATCACAGACACAGACCCGCGTCCCGTCACCGTGTGGGGAATCACAGACCCGCGTCCCGTCACCGTGTGGGGGAATCACAGACCCGCGTCCCATCACCGTGTGGGGGAATCACAGACCCCCGTCCCGTCACCGTGTGGCGGAATCACAGACACAGACCCAGTTCCCGTCACTGTGTGGGGGAATCACAGATCCGCGTCCCGTCACCGTGTGGGGGAATCACAGACACAGACCCAGTTCCCGTCTCCGTTTAGAGTAATCACAGGCCCGTGTCCCGTCACTGTGTGGGGGAATCACAGACCCGCGTCCCTTCACCCTGTGGGGGAATCACAGACCCGCGTCCCGTCACCGTGTGGGGGAATCACAGACACAGACCCGCGTCCCGTCACCATGTGGGGAATCACAGTCCCGCGTCCCGTCACCGTGTGGGGGATTCACAGACACAGACCCGCGTCCCGTCACCGTGTGGGGGAATCACAGACACAGACCCGCGTCCCGTCACCGAGTGGGGGAATCGCAGACACAGACCTGCGTCCCGTCACCGTGTGGGGGAATCACAGACACAGACCCGCGTCCCGTCACCGTGTGGGTGAATCACAGACACAGACCCGCGTCCCGTCACCGTGTGGGGGATTCACAGACACAGATCCGCGTCCCGTCACCGTATGGGGGAATCACAGACACAGACCCGTGTCCCGTCACCGTGTGTGGGAATCGCAGACACAGACCCGCGTCCCGTCACCGTGTGGAGGAATCACAGACACAGACCCGCGTCCCGTCACCGTGTGGGGGAAACACAGACCCGCGTCCCGTCACCGTGTGGGGGAATCACAGACACAGACCCGCATCCCGTCACCGTGTGGGGGAATCACAGACACAGAACCGCGTCCCGTCACCGTGTGGGGGAATCACAGACCCGCGTCCCGTCACCGTGTGGGAGAATCACAGACCCGCGTCCCGTCACCGTGTGGGGGAATCACAGACACAGACCCGCGTCCCGTCACGGTGTGGGGGAATCACAGACACAGACCCGCGTCCCGTCACCGTGTGGGGGAATCTCAGACCGGCGTCCCGTCACCGTGTGGGGGAATCACAGACACAGACCCGCATCCCGTCTCCGTGTGGAGGAATCACAGACACAGAACCGCTTCCCGTCACCGTGTGGCGGAATCACAGACACAGACCCGCGTCCCGTCACCGTGTGGGGGAATCATAGACTCAGACCCGCGTCCCGTCACCGTGTGGGCGAATGACAGACACAGACCCGCGTCCCGTCACCGTGTGGAGGAATCACAGACCCGCGTCCCGTCACCGTCGGGGGAATCACAGACACAGACCCGCGTCCCGTCACCGTGTGGGGAATCACAGACCCGCGTCCCGTCACCGTGTGGGGGAATCACAGACCCGCGTCCCGTCACCGTGTGGGGGAATCACAGACACAGATCCGCGTCCCGTCACCGTGTGGGGGAATCACAGACACAGAGCCGCGTCCCGTCACCGTGAGGGGGAATCACAGACACAGACCCGCGTCCCGTCACCGTGTGGGGGAATCACAGACCCCCGTCCCGTCACCGTGTGGGGGAATCACAGACCCGCGTCCCGTCACCGTGTGGGGGAATCACAGACACAGACCCAGTTCCCGTCACCGTGTGGGGGAATCACAGGCCCGCGTCCCGTCATCGTGTGGGGGAATCACAGACACAGACCCGCGTCCTGTCACCGTGTGGGGGAATCACAGGCCCGCGTCCCGTCACCGTGTGGGGGAATGACAGACACAAACCCGCGTCCTGTCACCGTGTGGGGGAATCACAGACACAGACTCACGTCCCGTCACCGTGTGGGGGCATCACAGACACAGACCCGCGTCCCGTCACCGTGTGGGGGAAACACAGACCCGCGTCCCCTCACCGTGTGGGGGAAACACAGACCCGCGTCCCGTCACCGTGTGGGGGAATCACAGACACAGACCCGCGTCCCGTCACCGTGTGGGGGAATCACAGACTAGCGTACCGTCACCGTGTGGGAGAATCACAGACCCGCGTCTTTCACCGTGTGGGGGAATCACAGACACAGACCTGCGTCCCGTCTCCGTGTGGAGGGATCACAGACACAGACCCGTGTCCCGTCACCGTGTGGGGGAATCACAGACACAGACCCGCGTCCCGTCACCGTGTGGGGGATTCGCAGACACAGACCCGCGTCCTGTCACCGTGTGGGGGAATCACAGACCCAGACCCGCGTCCCGTCACCGTGTGGGGGAATGTCAGACACAGACCCGCGTCCCATCACCGTGTGGGGGCATCACAGACCTGCGTCCCGTCACCGTGTGGGGGAATCACAGACTCGCGTCCCGTCACCGTGTGGGGGAATCACAGATACAGACCCGCGTCCCGAAACCGTGTGGGGGAAACACAGACCCGCGTCCCCTCACCGTGTGGGGGAAACACAGACCCGCGTCCCGTCACCGTGTGGGGGAATCACAGACACAGACTCGCTTCCCGTCACCGTGTGGGGGAATCACAGACACAGACCCGCGTCCCGTCACCGTGTGGGGGAATCATAGACTCAGACCCGCGTCCCGTCACCGTGTGGGCGAATCACAGACACAGACCCGCGTCCCGTCACCGTGTGGAGGAATCACAGACCCGCGTCCCGTCACCGTCGGGGGAATCACAGACACAGACCCGCGTCCCGTCACCGTGTGGGGAATCACAGACCCGCGTCCCGTCACCGTGTGGGGGAGTCACAGACCCGCGTCCCGTCACCGTGTGGGGGAATCACAGACACAGACCCGCGTCCCGTCACCGTGTGGGGGAATCACAGACCCGCGTCCCGTCACCGTGAGGGGGAATCACAGACACAGACCCGTGTCCCGTCACCGTGTGGGGGAATCACAGACCCCCGTCCCGTCACCGTGTGGGGGAATCACAGACCCCCGTCCCGTCACCGTGTGGGGGAATCACAGACCCCCGTCCCGTCACCGTGTGGGGGAATCACAGACACAGACCCAGTTCCCGTCACCGTGTGGGGGAATCACAGGCCCGCGTCCCGTCACCGTGTGGGGGAATGACAGACACAAACCCGCGTCCTGTCACCGTGTGGGGGAATCACAGACACAGACCCGCGTCCCGTCACCGTGTGGGGGCATCACAGACCTGCGTCCCGTCACCGTGTGGGGGAATCACAGACACAGACCCGCGTCCCGTCACCGTGTGGGGGAAACACAGACCCGCGTCCCATCACCGTGTGGGGGAATCACAGACACAGACCCGCGTCCCGTCACCGTGTGGGGGAATCACAGACTAGCGTCCCGTCACCGTGTGGGAGAATCACAGACCCGCGTCCCGTCACCGTGTGGGAGAATCACAGACCCGCGTCTTTCACCGTGTGGGGGAATCACAGACACAGACCTGCGTCCCGTCTCCGTGTGGAGGGATCACAGACACAGACCCGCGTCCCGTCACCGTGTGGGCGAATCACAGACCCGAGTCCCGTCACCATGTGGGGGAATCACAGACACAGACCCGCGTCCCATCACCGTGTGGGGGAATGACAGACACAAACCCGCGTCCTGTCACCGTGTGGGGGAATCACAGACACAGACCCGCGTCCCATCACCGTGTGGGGGAAACACAGACCCGCGTCCCGTCACCGTGTGGAGGAATCACAGACACAGACCCGCGTCCCGTCACTGTGTGGGGAATCACAGACCCGCGTCCCGTCACCGTGTGGGGGAATCACAGACCCGCGTCCCGTCACCGTGTGGGGGAATCACAGACACAGACCCGCGTCACGTCACCGTGTGGGGGAATCACAGACACAGACCCGTGTCCCGTCACCGTGTGGGGGAATCACAGACACAGACCCGCGTCCCGTCACCGTGTGGGGGATTCGCAGACACAGACCCGCATCCCATCACCGTGTGGGGGAATGTCAGACACAGACCCGCATCCCATCACCGTGTGGGGGCATCACAGACACAGACCCGCGTCCCGTCACCGTGTGGGGGAATCATAGACTCAGACCCGCGTCCCGTCACCGTGTGGGCGAATCACAGACACAGACCCGCATCCCGTCACCGTGTGGAGGAATCAAAGACCCGCGTCCCATCACCGTCGGGAGAATCACAGACACAGACCCGCGTCCCGTCACCGTGTGGGGAATCACAGACCCGCGTCCCGTCACCGTGTGGGGGAATCACAGACCCGCGTCCCATCACCGTGTGGGGGAATCACAGACCCCCGTCCCGTCACCGTGTGGGGGAATCACAGACACAGACCCAGTTCCCGTCACTGTGTGGGGGAATCACAGATCCGCGTCCCGTCACCGTGTGGGGGAATCACAGACACAGACCCAGTTCCCGTCTCCGTTTAGAGTAATCACAGACCCGTGTCCCGTCACTGTGTGGGGGAATCACAGACCCGCGTCCCTTCACCGTGTGGGGGAATCACAGACCCGCGTCCCGTCACCGTGTGGGGGAATCACAGACACAGACCCGCGTCCCGTCACCATGTGGGGAATCACAGTCCCGCGTCCCGTCACCGTGTGGGGGATTCACAGACACAGACCCGCGTCCCGTCACCGTGTGGGGGAATCACAGACACAGACCCGCGTCCCGTCACCGAGTGGGGGAATCGCAGACACAGACCTGCGTCCCGTCACCGTGTGGGGGAATCACAGACACAGACCCGCGTCCCGTCACCGTGTGGGTGAATCACAGACACAGACCCGCGTCCCGTCACCGTGTGGGGGATTCACAGACACAGATCCGCGTCACGTCACCGTGTGGGGGAATCACAGACACAGACCCGTGTCCCGTCACCGTGTGTGGGAATCGCAGACACAGACCCGCGTCCCGTCACCGTGTGGAGGAATCACAGACACAGACCCGCGTCCCGTCACCGTGTGGGGGAAACACAGACCCGCGTCCCGTCACCGTGTGGGGGAATCACAGACACAGACCCGCATCCCGTCACCGTGTGGGGGAATCACAGACACAGACCCGCGTCCCGTCACCGTGTGGGGGAATCACAGACCCGCGTCCCGTCACCGTGTGGGAGAATCACAGACCCGCGTCCCGTCACCGTGTGGGGGAATCACAGACACAGACCCGCGTCCCGTCACGGTGTGGGGGAATCACAGACACAGACCCGCGTCCCGTCACCGTGTGGGGGAATCTCAGACCGGCGTCCCGTCACCGTGTGGGGGAATCACAGACACAGACCCGCATCCCGTCTCCGTGTGGAGGAATCACAGACACAGACCCGCGTCCCGTCACCGTGTGGCGGAATCACAGACACAGACCCGCGTCCCGTCACCGTGTGGGGGAATCATAGACTCAGACCCGCGTCCCGTCACCGTGTGGGCGAATCACAGACACAGACCCGCGTCCCGTCACCGTGTGGAGGAATCACAGACCCGCGTCCCGTCACCGTCGGGGGAATCACAGACACAGACCCGCGTCCCGTCACCGTGTGGGGAATCACAGACCCGCGTCCCGTCACCGTGTGGGGGAATCACAGACCCGCGTCCCGTCACCGTGTGGGGGAATCACAGACACAGATCCGCGTCCCGTCACCGTGTGAGGGAATCACAGACACAGACCCGCGTCCCGTCACCGTGAGGGGGAATCACAGACACAGACCCGCGTCCCGTCACCGTGTGGGGGAATCACAGACCCCCGTCCCGTCACCGTATGGGGGAATCACAGACCCGCGTCCCGTCACCGTGTGGGGGAATCACAGACACAGACCCAGTTCCCGTCACCGTGTGGGGGAATCACAGGCCCGCGTCCCGTCACCGTGTGGGGGAATCACAGACACAGACCCGCGTCCTGTCACCGTGTGGGGGAATCACAGGCCCGCGTCCCGTCACCGTGTGGGGGAATGACAGACACAAACCCGCGTCCTGTCACCGTGTGGGGGAATCACAGACACAGACTCGCGTCCCGTCACCGTGTGGGGGCATCACAGACCTGCGTCCCGTCACCGTGTGGGGGAATCACAGACACAGACCCGCGTCCCGTCACTGTGTGGGGAATCACAGACCCGCGTCCCGTCACCGTGTGGGGGAATCACAGACCCGCGTCCCGTCACCGTGTGGGGGAATCACAGACACAGACCCGCGTCACGTCACCGTGTGGGGGAATCACAGACACAGACCCGTGTCCCGTCACCGTGTGGGGGAATCACAGACACAGACCCGCGTCCCGTCACCGTGTGGGGGATTCGCAGACACAGACCCGCGTCCTGTCACCGTGTGGGGGAATCACAGACCCAGACCCGCGTCCCGTCACCGTGTGGGGGAATGTCAGACACAGACCCGCGTCCCATCACCGTGTGGGGGCATCACAGACCTGCGTCCCGTAACCGTGTGGGGGAATCACAGACTCGCGTCCCGTCACCGTGTGGGGGAATCACAGACACAGACCCGCGTCCCGAAACCGTGTGGGGGAAACACAGACCCGCGTCCCCTCACCGTGTGGGGGAAACACAGACCCGCGTCCCGTCACCGTGTGGGGGAATCACAGACACAGACTCGCTTCCCGTCACCGTGTGGGGGAATCACAGACACAGACCCGCGTCCCGTCACCGTGTGGGGGAATCACAGACCTGCGTCCCGTCACCGTGTGGGAGAATCACAGACCCGCGTACCGCCACCGTGTGGGGGAATCACAGACACAGACCCGCGTCCCGTCACGGTGTGGGGGAATCACAGACACAGACCCGCGTCCCGTCACCGTGTGGGGGAATCACAGAATGGCGTCCCGTCACCGTGTGGGGGAATCACAGACACAGACCCGCGTCCCGTCTCCGTGTGGAGGAATCACAGACACAGACCCTCGTCCCGTCACCGTGTGGCGGAATCACAGACACAGACCCGCGTCCCGTCACTGTGTGGGGGAATCATAGACTCAGACCCGCGTCCCGTCACCGTGTGGGCGAATCACAGACACAGACCCGCGTCCCGTCACCGTGTGGAGGAATCAAAGACCCGCGTCCCATCACCGTCAGGGGAATCACAGACACAGACCCGCGTCCCGTCACCGTGTGGGGAATCACAGACCCGCGTCCCGTCACCGTGTGGGGGAATCACAGACCCGCGTCCCGTCACCGTGTGGGGAATCACAGACCCGCGTCCCGTCACCGTGTGGGGGAATCACAGACCCGCGTCCCGTCACCGTGTGGGGGAATCACAGACACAGACCCGCGTCAAGTCACCGTGTGGGGGAATCACAGACACAGACCCGCGTCCCGTCACCGTGTGGGGGAATCACAGACCCCCGTCCCGTCACCGTGCGGGGGAATCACAGACACAGACCCAGTTCCCATCACCGTGTGGGGGAGTCACAGACACAGAACCAGTTCCCGTCTCCGTTTAGAGTAATCACAGACCCGCGTCCCGTCACTGTGTGGGGGAATCACAGACCCGCGTCCCGTCACCGTGTGGGGGAATCACAGACCCGCGTCCCGTCACCGTGTGGGGGAATCACAGACACAGACCCGCGTCCCGTCACCGTGTGGGGAATCACAGACCCGCGTCCCGTCACCGTGTGGGGGATTCACAGACACAGACCCGCGTCCCGTCACCGTGTGGGGGAATCACAGACACAGACCCGCGTCCCGTCACCGTTTGGGGGAATTGCAGACACAGACCTGCGTCCCGTCACCGTGTGGGGGAATCAGAGACACAGACCCGCGTCCCGTCACCGTGTGGGTGAATCACAGACACAGACCCGCGTCCCGTCACCGTGTGGGGGAATCACAGACACAGACCCGCGTCCCGTCACCGTGTGGGGTAATCACAGACACAGACCCGCGTCCCGTCACCGTGTGGGGGCATCACAGACCTGCGTCCCGTCACCGTGTGGGGGAATCACAGACACAGACCCGCGTCCCGTCACCGTGTGGGGGCATCACAGACCTGCGTCCCGTCACCGTGTGGGGGAATCACAGACCCGCGTCCCGTCACCGTGTGGGGGAATCACAGACACAGATCCGCGTCCCGTCACCGTGTGGGGGAATCACAGACACAGACCCGCGTCCCGTCACCGTGTGGGGGAATCACAGAGACAGACATGCGTCCCGTGACCGTGTGGGCGAATCACAGACCCGAGTCCCGTCACCATGTGGGGGAATCACAGGCCCGCGTCCCGTCACCGTGTGGGGGAATGACAGACACAAACCCGCGTCCTGTCACCGTGTGGGGGAATCACAGACACAGACTCGCGTCCCGTCACCATGTGGGGGCATCACAGACACAGACCCGCGTCCCGTCACCGTGTGGGGGAAACACAGACCCGCGTCCCCTCACCGTGTGGGGGAAACACAGACCCGCGTCCCGTCACCGTGTGGGGGAAACACAGACCCGCGTCCCCTCACCGTGTGGGGGAAACACAGACCCGCGTCCCGTCACCGTGTGGGGGAATCACAGACACAGACCCGCGTCCCGTCACCGTGTGGGGGAATCACAGACTAGCGTCTTTCACCGTGTGGGGGAATCACAGACCCGCGTCCCGTCACCGTGTGGGGGAATCACAGACACAGACCCGCGTCCCGTCACCGTGTGGGAGAATCACAGACCCGCGTCTTTCACCGTGTGGGGGAATCACAGACACAGACCCGCGTCCCGTCTCCGTGTGGAGGGATCACAGACACAGACCCGCGTCCCGTCACCGTGTGGGTGAATCACAGAGACAGACACGCGTCCCGTGACCGTGTGGGCGAATCACAGACCCGAGTCCCGTCACCATGTGGGGGAATCACAGACACAGACCCGCGTCCCGTCACCGTGTGGGCGAATCACAGACACAGACCCGCGTCCCTTCACCGTGTGGAGGAATCACAGACCCGCGTCCCGTCACCGTCTGGGGGAATCACAGACACAGACCCGCGTCCCGTCACTGTGTGGGGAATCACAGACCCGCGTCCCGTCACCGTGTGGGGGAATCACAGACCCGCGTCCCGTCACCGTGTGGGGGAATCACAGACACAGACCCGCGTCCCGTCACGGTGTGGGGGAATCACAGACACAGACCCGCGTCCCGTCACCGTGTGGGGGAATCACAGAACGGCGTCCCGTCACCGTGTGGGGGAATCACAGACACAGACTTTCGTCCCGTCTCCGTGTGGAGGAATCACAGACACAGACCCGCGTCCCGTCACCGTGTGGCGGAATCACAGACACAGACCCGCGTCCCGTCACTGTGTGGGGGAATCATTGACTCAGACCCGCGTCCCGTCACCGTGTGGGCGAATCACAGACACAGACCCGCGTCCCGTCACCGTGTGGAGGAATCAAAGACCCGCGTCCCATCACCGTCGGGGGAATCACAGACACAGACCCGCGTCCCGTCACCGTGTGGGGAATCACAGACCCGCGTCCCGTCACCGTGTGGGGGAATCACAGACACAGACCTGCGTCCCGTCTCCGTGTGGAGGGATCACAGACACAGACCCGCGTCCCGTCACCGTGTGGGTGAATCACAGAGACAGACACGCGTCCCGTGACCGTGTGGGCGAATCACAGACCCGAGTCCCGTCACCATGTGGGGGAATCACAGACACAGACCCGCGTCCCGTCACCGTGTGGAGGAATCACAGACCCGCGTCCCGTCACCGTCTGGGGGAATCACAGACACAGACCCGCGTCCCGTCACTGTGTGGGGAATCACAGACCCGCGTCCCGTCACCGTGTGGGGGAATCACAGACCCGCGTCCCGTCACCGTGTGGGGGAATCACAGACACAGACCCGCGTCACGTCACCGTGTGGGGGAATCACAGACACAGACCCGTGTCCCGTCACCGTGTGGGGGAATCACAGACACAGACCCGCGTCCCGTCACCGTGTGGGGGATTCGCAGACACAGACCCGCGTCCTGTCACCGTGTGGGGGAATCACAGACCCAGACCCGCGTCCCGTCACCGTGTGGGGGAATGTCAGACACAGACCCGCGTCCCATCACCGTGTGGGGGCATCACAGACCTGCGTCCCGTCACCGTGTGGGGGAATCACAGACTCGCGTCCCGTCACCGTGTGGGGGAATCACAGACACAGACCCGCGTCCCGAAACCGTGTGGGGGAAACACAGACCCGCGTCCCCTCACCGTGTGGGGGAAACACAGACCCGCGTCCCGTCACCGTGTGGGGGAATCACAGACACAGACTCGCTTCCCGTCACCGTGTGGGGGAATCACAGACACAGACCCGCGTCCCGTCACCGTGTGGGGGAATCACAGACCTGCGTCCCGTCACCGTGTGGGAGAATCACAGACCCGCGTACCGCCACCGTGTGGGGGAATCACAGACACAGACCCGCGTCCCGTCACCGTGTGGGGGAATCACAGAACGGCGTCCCGTCACCGTGTGGGGGAATCACAGACACAGACCCGCGTCCCGTCTCCGTGTGGAGGAATCACAGACACAGACCCGCGTCCCGTCACCGTGTGGCGGAATCACAGACACAGACCCGCGTCCCGTCACTGTGTGGGGGAATCATAGACTCAGACCCGCGTCCCGTCACCGTGTGGGCGAATCACAGACACAGACCCGCGTCCCGTCACCGTGTGGAGGAATCAATGACCCGCGTCCCATCACCGTCGGGGGAATCACAGACACAGACCCGCGTCCCGTCACCGTGTGGGGAATCACAGACCCGCGTCCCGTCACCGTGTGGGGGAATGACAGACACAGACCCGCGTCCTGTCACCGTGTGGGGGAATCACAGACACAGACCCGCGTCAAGTCACCGTGTGGGGGAATCACAGACACAGACCCGCGTCCCGTCACCGTGTGGGGGAATCACAGACCCCCGTCCCGTCACCGTGCGGGGGAATCACAGACACAGACCCAGTTCCCGTCACTGTGTGGGGGAATCACAGATCCGCGTCCCGTCACCGTGTGGGGGAGTCACAGACACAGAACCAGTTCCCGTCTCCGTTTAGATTAATCACAGACCCGCGTCCCGTCACTGTGTGGGGGAATCACAGACCCGCGTCCCGTCACCGTGTGGGGGAATCACAGACCCGCGTCCCGTCACCGTGTGGGGGAATCACAGACACAGACCCGCGTCCCGTCACCGTGTGGGGAATCACAGACCCGCGTCCCGTCACCGTGTGGGGGATTCACAGACACAGACCCGCGTCCCGTTACCGTGTGGGGGAATCACAGACACAGACCCGCGTCCCGTCACCGTTTGGGGGAATCGCAGACACAGACCTGCGTCCCGTCACCGTGTGGGGGTATCAGAGACACAGACCCGCGTCCCGTCACCGTGTGGGTGAATCACAGACACAGACCCGCGTCCCGTCACCGTGTGGGGGAATCACAGACACAGACCCGCGTCCCGTCACCGTGTGGGGTAATCACAGACACAGACCCGCGTCCCGTCACCGTGTGGGGGCATCACAGACCTGCGTCCCGTCACCGTGTGGGGGAATCACAGACACAGACCCGCGTCCCGTCACCGTGTGGGGGCATCACAGACCTGCGTCCCGTCACCGTGTGGGGGAATCACAGACCCGCGTCCCGTCACCGTGTGGGGGAATCACAGACACAGATCCGCGTCCCGTCACCGTGTGGGGGAATCACAGACACAGACCCGCGTCCCGTCACCGTGTGGGGGAATCACAGAGACAGACATGCGTCCCGTGACCGTGTGGGCGAATCACAGACCCGAGTCCCGTCACCATGTGGGGGAATCACAGGCCCGCGTCCCGTCACCGTGTGGGGGAATGACAGACACAAACCCGCGTCCTGTCACCGTGTGGGGGAATCACAGACACAGACTCGCGTCCCGTCACCATGTGGGGGCATCACAGACACAGACCTGCGTCCCGTCACCGTGTGGGGGAAACACAGACCCGCGTCCCCTCACCGTGTGGGGGAAACACAGACCCGCGTCCCGTCACCGTGTGGGGGAAACACAGACCCGCGTCCCCTCACCGTGTGGGGGAAACACAGACCCGCGTCCCGTCACCGTGTGGGGGAATCACAGACACAGACCCGCGTCCCGTCACCGTGTGGGGGAATCACAGACTAGCGTACCGTCACCGTGTGGGAGAATCACAGACCCGCGTCTTTCACCGTGTGGGGGAATCACAGACACAGACCCGCGTCCCGTCTCCGTGTGGAGGGATCACAGACACAGACCCGCGTCCCGTCACCGTGTGGGTGAATCACAGAGACAGACACGCGTCCCGTGACCGTGTGGGCGAATCACAGACCCGAGTCCCGTCACCATGTGGGGGAATCACAGACACAGACCCGCGTCCCGTCACCGTGTGGGCGAATCACAGACACAGACCCGCGTCCCGTCACCGTGTGGAGGAATCACAGACCCGCGTCCCGTCACCGTCTGGGGGAATCACAGACACAGACCCGCGTCCCGTCACTGTGTGGGGAATCACAGACCCGCGTCCCGTCACCGTGTGGGGGAATCACAGACCCGCGTCCCGTCACCGTGTGGGGGAATCACAGACACAGACCCGCGTCACGTCACCGTGTGGGGGAATCACAGACACAGACCCGTGTCCCGTCACCGTGTGGGGGAATCGCAGACACAGACCCGCGTCCCGTCACCGTGTGGGGGATTCGCAGACACAGACCCGCGTCCCGTCACCGTGTGGGGGAATGTCAGACACAGACCCGCGTCCCATCACCGTGTGGGGGCATCACAGACCTGCGTCCCGTCACCGTGTGGGGGAATCACAGACTCGCGTCCCGTCACCGTGTGGGGGAATCACAGACACAGACCCGCGTCCCGAAACCGTGTGGGGGAAACACAGACCCGCGTCCCCTCACCGTGTGGGGGAAACACAGACCCGCGTCCCGTCACCGTGTGGGGGAATCACAGACACAGACTCGCTTCTCGTCACCGTGTGGGGGAATCACAGACACAGACCCGCGTCCCGTCACCGTGTGGGGGAATCACAGACCCGCGTCCCGTCACCGTGTGGGAGAATCACAGACCCGCGTACCGCCACCGTGTGGGGGAATCACAGACACAGACCCGCGTCCCGTCACGGTGTGGGGGAATCACAGACACAGACCCGCGTCCCGTCACCGTGTGGGGGAATCACAGACACAGACTTTCGTCCCGTCTCCGTGTGGAGGAATCACAGACACAGACCCGCGTCCCGTCACCGTGTGGCGGAATCACAGACACAGACCCGCGTCCCGTCACTGTGTGGGGGAATCATTGACTCAGACCCGCGTCCCGTCACCGTGTGGGCGAATCACAGACACAGACCCGCGTCCCGTCACCGTGTGGAGGAATCAAAGACCCGCGTCCCATCACCGTCGGGGGAATCACAGACACAGACCCGCGTCCCGTCTCCGTGTGGAGGGATCACAGACACAGACCCGCGTCCCGTCACCGTGTGGGTGAATCACAGAGACAGACACGCGTCCCGTGACCGTGTGGGCGAATCACAGACCCGAGTCCCGTCACCATGTGGGGGAATCACAGACACAGACCCGCGTCCCGTCACCGTGTGGGCGAATCACAGACACAGACCCGCGTCCCGTCACCGTGTGGAGGAATCACAGACCCGCGTCCCGTCACCGTCTGGGGGAATCACGGACACAGACCCGCGTCCCGTCACTGTGTGGGGAATCACAGACCCGCGTCCCGTCACCGTGTGGGGGAATCACAGACCCGCGTCCCGTCACCGTGTGGGGGAATCACAGACACAGACCCGCGTCACGTCACCGTGTGGGGGAATCACAGACACAGACCCGTGTCCCGTCACCGTGTGGGGGAATCGCAGACACAGACCCGCGTCCCGTCACCGTGTGGGGGATTCGCAGACACAGACCCGCGTCCCGTCACCGTGTGGGGGAATGTCAGACACAGACCCGCGTCCCATCACCGTGTGGGGGCATCACAGACCTGCGTCCCGTCACCGTGTGGGGGAATCACAGACTCGCGTCCCGTCACCGTGTGGGGGAATCACAGACACAGACCCGCGTCCCGAAACCGTGTGGGGGAAACACAGACCCGCGTCCCCTCACCGTGTGGGGGAAACACAGACCCGCGTCCCGTCACCGTGTGGGGGAATCACAGACACAGACTCGCTTCTCGTCACCGTGTGGGGGAATCACAGACACAGACCCGCGTCCCGTCACCGTGTGGGGGAATCACAGACCCGCGTCCCGTCACCGTGTGGGAGAATCACAGACCCGCGTACCGCCACCGTGTGGGGGAATCACAGACACAGACCCGCGTCCCGTCACGGTGTGGGGGAATCACAGACACAGACCCGCGTCCCGTCACCGTGTGGGGGAATCACAGAACGGCGTCCCGTCACCGTGTGGGGGAATCACAGACACAGACTTTCGTCCCGTCTCCGTGTGGAGGAATCACAGACACAGACCCGCGTCCCGTCACCGTGTGGCGGAATCACAGACACAGACCCGCGTCCCGTCACTGTGTGGGGGAATCATTGACTCAGACCCGCGTCCCGTCACCGTGTGGGCGAATCACAGACACAGACCCGCGTCCCGTCACCGTGTGGAGGAATCAAAGACCCGCGTCCCATCACCGTCGGGGGAATCACAGACACAGACCCGCGTCCCGTCACCGTGTGGGGAATCACAGACCCGCGTCCCGTCACCGTGTGGGGGAATCACAGACCCGCGTCCCGTCACCGTGTGGGGGAATGACAGACACAGACCCGCGTCCTGTCACCGTGTGGGGGAATCACAGACACAGACCCGCGTCAAGTCACCGTGTGGGGGAATCACAGACACAGACCCGCGTCCCGTCACCGTGTGGGGGAATCACAGACCCCCGTCCCGTCACCGTGCGGGGGAATCACAGACACAGACCCAGTTCCCGTCACTGTGTGGGGGAATCACAGATCCGCGTCCCGTCACCGTGTGGGGGAGTCACAGACACAGAACCAGTTCCCGTCTCCGTTTAGAGTAATCACAGACCCGCGTCCCGTCACTGTGTGGGGGAATCACAGACCCGCGTCCCGTCACCGTGTGGGGGAATCACAGACCCGCGTCCCGTCACCGTGTGGGGGAATCACAGACACAGACCCGCGTCCCGTCACCGTGTGGGGAATCACAGACCCGCGTCCCGTCACCGTGTGGGGGATTCACAGACACAGACCCGCGTCCCGTCACCGTGTGGGGGAATCACAGACACAGACCCGCGTCCCGTCACCGTGTGGGGGAATCGCAGACACAGACCTGCGTCCCGTCACCGTGTGGGGGAATCACAGACACAGACCCGCGTCCCGTCACCGTGTGGGTGAATCACAGACACAGACCCGCGTCCCGTCACCGTGTGGGGGAATCACAGACACAGACCCGCGTCCCGTCACCGTGTGGGGTAATCACAGACACAGACCCGCGTCCCGTCACCGTGTGGGGGCATCACAGACCTGCGTCCCGTCACCGTGTGGGGGAATCACAGACACAGAACCAGTTCCCGTCTCCGTTTAGAGTAATCACAGACCCGCGTCCCGTCACTGTGTGGGGGAATCACAGACCCGCGTCCCGTCACCGTGTGGGGGAATCACAGACCCGCGTCCCGTCACCGTGTGGGGGAATCACAGACCCCCGTCCCGTCACCGTGTGGGGGAATCACAGACACAGACCCAGTTCCCGTCACTGTGTGGGGGAATCACAGATCCGCGTCCCTTCACCGTGTGGGGGAATCACAGACACAGACCCAGTTCCCGTCTCCGTTTAGAGTAATCACAGACCCGTGTCCCGTCACTGTGTGGGGGAATCACAGACCCGCGTCCCTTCACCGTGTGGGGGAATCACAGACCCGCGTCCCGTCACCGTGTGGGGGAATCACAGACACAGACCCGCGTCCCGTCACCATGTGGGGAATCACAGACCCGCGTCCCGTCACCGTGTGGGGGATTCACAGACACAGACCCGCGTCCCGTCACCGTGTGGGGGTATCACAGACACAGACCCGCTTCCCGTCACCGAGTGGGGGAATCGCAGACACAGACCTGCGTCCCGTCACCGTGTGGGGGAATCACAGACACAGACCCGCGTCCCGTCACCGTGTGGGTGAATCACAGACACAGACCCGCGTCCCGTCACCGTGTGGGGGATTCACAGACACAGATCCGCGTCCCGTCACCGTGTGGGGGAATCACAGACACAGACCCGTGTCCCGTCACCGTGTGTGGGAATCGCAGACACAGACCCGCGTCCCGTCACCGTGTGGAGGAATCACAGACACAGACCCGCGTCCCGTCACCGTGTGGGGGAAACACAGACCCGCGTCCCGTCACCGTGTGGGGGAATCAAAGACACAGACCCGCATCCCGTCACCGTGTGGGGGAATCACAGACACAGACCCGCGTCCCGTCACCGTGTGGGGGAATCACAGACCCGCGTCCCGTCACCGTGTGGGAGAATCACAGACCCGCGTCCCGTCACCGTGTGGGGGAATCACAGACACAGACCCGCGTCCCGTCACGGTGTGGGGGAATCACAGACACAGACCCGCGTCCCGTCACCGTGTGGGGGAATTACAGACCGGCGTCCCGTCACCGTGTGGGGGAATCACAGGCACAGACCCGCGTCCCGTCACCGTGTGGCGGAATCACAGACACAGACCCGCGTCCCGTCACCGTGTGGTGGAATCATAGACTCAGACCCGCGTCCCGTCACCGTGTGGGCGAATCACAGACACAGACCCGCGTCCCGTCACTGTGTGGAGGAATCACAGACCCGCGTCCCGTCACCGTCGGGGGAATCACAGACACAGACCCGCGTCCCGTCACCGTGTGGGGAATCACAGACCCGCGTCCAGTCACCGTGTGGGGGAATCACAGACCCGCATCCCGTCACCGTGTGGGGGAATCACAGACACAGATCCGCGTCCCGTCACCGTGTGGGGGAATCACAGACACAGACCCGCGTCCTGTCACCGTGAGGGGGAATCACAGACACAGACCCGCGTCCCGTCACCGTGTGGGGGAATCACAGACCCCCGTCCCGTCACCGTGTGGGGGAATCACAGACCCGCGTCCCGTCACCGTGTGGGGGAATCACAGACACAGACCCAGTTCCCGTCACCGTGTGGAGGAATCACAGGCCCGCCTCCCGTCACCGTGTGGGGGAATGACAGACACAGACCCGCGTCCCGTCACCGTGTGGGGGAAACACAGACCCGCGTCCCGTCACCGTGTGAGGGAATCACAGACTCGCGTCCCGTCACCGTGTGGGGGAATCACAGACACAGACCCGCGTCCCGAAACCGTGTGGGGGAAACACAGACCCGCGTCCCCTCACCGTGTGGGGGAAACACAGACCCGCGTCCCGTCACCGTGTGGGGGAATCACAGACACAGACTCGCTTCCCGTCACCGTGTGGGGGAATCACAGACACAGACCCGCGTCCCGTCACCGTGTGGCGGAATCACAGACACAGACCCGCGTCCCGTCACTGTGTGGGGGAATCATAGACTCAGACGCGCGTCCCGTCACCGTGTGGGCGAATCACAGACACAGACCCGCGTCCCGTCACCGTGTGGAGGAATCAAAGACTCGCGTCCCATCACCGTCGGGGGAATCACAGACACAGACCCGCGTCCCGTCACCGTGTGGGGAATCACAGACCCGCGTCCCGTCACCGTGTGGGGGAATCACAGACCCGCGTCCCGTCACCGTGTGGGGGAATGAAAGACACAGACCCGCGTCCTGTCACCGTGTGGGGGAATCACAGACACAGACCCGCGTCAAGTCACCGTGTGGGGGAATCACAGACACAGACCCGCGTCCCGTCACCGTGTGGGGGAATCACAGACCCCCGTCCCGTCACCGTGCGGGGGAATCACAGACACAGACCCAGTTCCCGTCACTGTGTGGGGGAATCACAGATCCGCGTCCCGTCACCGTGTGGGGGAGTCACAGACACAGAACCAGTTCCCGTCTCCGTTTAGAGTAATCACAGACCCGCGTCCCGTCACCGTGTGGGGGAATCACAGACCCGCGTCCCGTCACCGTGTGGGGGAATCACAGACACAGACCCGCGTCCCGTCACCGTGTGGGGAATCACAGACCCGCGTCCTGTCACCGTGTGGGGGATTCACAGACACAGACCCGCGTTCCGTCACCGTGTGGGGGAATCACAGACACAGACCCGCGTCCCGTCACCGTGTGGGGGAATCGCAGACACAGACCTGCGTCCCGTCACCGTGTGGGGGAATCAGAGACACAGACCCGCGTCCCGTCACCGTGTGGGTGAATCACAGACACAGACCCGCGTCCCGTCACCGTGTGGGGGAATCACAGACACAGACCCGCGTCCCGTCACCGTGTGGGGTAATCACAGACACAGACCCGCGTCCCGTCACCGTGTGGGGGCATCACAGACCTGCGTCCCGTCACCGTGTGGGGGAATCACAGACACAGACCCGCGTCCCGTCACCGTGTGGGGGCATCACAGACCTGCGTCCCGTCACCGTGTGGGGGAATCACAGACCCGCGTCCCGTCACCGTGTGGGGGAATCACAGACACAGATCCGCGTCCCGTCACCGTGTGGGGGAATCACAGACACAGACCCGCGTCCCGTCACCGTGAGGGGGAATCTCAGACACAGACCCGCGTCCCGTCACCGTGTGGGGGAATCACAGACCCGCGTCCCGTCACCGTGTGCGGGAATCACAGACACAGACCCAGTTCCCGTCACCGTGTGGGGGAATCACAGGCCCGCGTCCCGTCACCGTGTGGGGGAATGACAGACACAAACCCGCGTCCTGTCACCGTGTGGGGGAATCACAGACACAGACTCGCGTCCCGTCACCGTGTGGGGGCATCACAGACCTGCGTCCCGTCACCGTGTGGGGGAATCACAGACACAGACCCGCGTCCCGTCACCGTGTGGGGGAAACACAGACCCGCGTCCCCTCACCGTGTGGGGGAAACACAGACCCGCGTCCCGTCACCGTGTGGGGGAATCACAGACACAGACCCGCGTCCCGTCACCGTGTGGGGGAATCACAGACTAGCGTACCGTCACCGTGTGGGAGAATCACAGACCCGCGTCTTTCACCGTGTGGGGGAATCACAGACACAGACCCGCGTCCCGTCACCGTGTGGGTGAATCACAGAGACAGACACGCGTCCTGTCACCGTGTGGGCGAATCACAGACCCGAGTCCCGTCACCATGTGGGGTAATCACAGACACAGACCCGCGTCCCGTCACCGTGTGGGCGAATCACAGACACAGACCCGCGTCCCGTCACCGTGTGGAGGAATCACAGACCCGCGTCCCGTCACCGTCTGGGGGAATCACAGACACAGACCCGCGTCCCGTCACTGTGTGGGGAATCACAGACCCGCGTCCCGTCACCGTGTGGGGGAATCACAGACCCGCGTCCCGTCACCGTGTGGGGGAATCACAGACACAGACCCGCGTCACGTCACCGTGTGGGGGAATCACAGACACAGACCCGTGTCCCGTCACCGTGTGGGGGAATCACAGACACAGACCCGCGTCCCGTCACCGTGTGGGGGATTCGCAGACACAGACCCGCGTCCTGTCACCGTGTGGGGGAATCACAGACCCAGACCCGCGTCCCGTCACCGTGTGGGGGAATGTCAGACACAGACCCGCGTCCCATCACCGTGTGGGGGCATCACAGACCTGCGTCCCGTCACCGTGTGGGGGAATCACAGACTCGCGTCCCGTCACCGTGTGGGGAATCACAGACACAGACCCGCGTCCCGTCACCGTGTGGGGGAATCACAGACCCGCGTCCCGTCACCGTGTGGGAGAATCACAGACCCGCGTACCGCCACCGTGTGGGGGAATCACAGACACAGACCCACGTCCCGTCACCGTGTGGGGGAATCACAGACACAGACCCGCGTCCCGTCTCCGTGTGGAGGAATCACAGACACAGACCCGCGTCCCGTCACCGTGTGGCGGAATCACAGACACAGACCCGCGTCCCATCACTGTGTGGGGGAATCATAGTCTCAGACCCGCGTCCCGTCACCGTGTGGGCGAATCACAGACACAGACCCGCGTCCCGTCACCGTGTGGAGGAATCAAAGACCCGCGTCCCATCACCGTCGGGGGAATCACAGACACAGACCCGCGTCCCGTCACCGTGTGGGGAATCACAGACCCGCGTCCCGTCACCATGTGGGGGAATCACAGACCCGCGTCCCGTCACCGTGTGGGGGAATGACAGACACAGACCCGCGTCCTGTCACCGTGTGGGGGAATCAAAGACACAGACCCGCGTCAAGTCACCGTGTGGGGGAATCACAGACACAGACCCGCGTCCCGTCACCGTGTGGGGGAATCACAGACCCCCGTCCCGTCACCGTGCATCGGAATCACAGACACAGACCCAGTTCCCGTCACTGTGTGGGGGAATCACAGATCCGCGTCCCGTCACCGTGTGGGGGAGTCACAGACACAGAACCAGTTCCCGTCTCCGTTTAGAGTAATCACAGACCCGCGTCCCGTCACTGTGTGGGGGAATCACAGACCCGCGTCCCGTCACTGTGTGGGGGAATCACAGACCCGCGTCCCGTCACCGTGTGGGGGAATCACATACACAGACCCGCGTCCCGTCACCGTGTGGGGGAATCAAAGACACAGACCCGCGTCCCGTCACCGTGTGGGGGAATCACAGACCCCCGTCCCGTCACCGTGCGGGGGAATCACAGACACAGACCCAGTTCCCGTCACCGTGTGGGGGAATCACAGATCCGCGTCCCGTCACCGTGTGGGGGAGTCACAGACACAGAACCAGTTCCCGTCTCCGTTTAGAGTAATCACAGACCCGCGTCCCGTCACTGTGTGGGGGAATCACAGACCCGCGTCCCGTCACCGTGTGGGGGAATCACAGACACAGACCCGCGTCCCGTCACCGTGTGGGGAATCACAGACCCGCATCCCGTCACCGTGTGGGGGATTCACAGACACAGACCCGCGTCCCGTCACCGTGTGGGGGAATCACAGACACAGACCCGCGTCCCGTCACCGTGTGGGGGAATCGCAGAAACAGACCTGCGTCCCGTCACCGTGTGGGGGAATCAGAGACACAGACCCGCGTCCCGTCACCGTGTGGGTGAATCACAGACACAGACCAGCGTCCCGTCACCGTGTGGGGGAATCACAGACACAGACCCGCGTCCCGTCACCGTGTGGGGTAATCACAGACACAGACCCGCGTCCCGTCACCGTGTGGGGGCATCACAGACCTGCGTCCCGTCACCGTGTGGGGGAATAACAGACACAGACCCGCGTCCCGTCACCGTGTGGGGGCATCACAGACCTGCGTCCCGTCACCGTGTGGGGGAATCACAGACTCGCGTCCCGTCACCGTGTAGGGGAATCACAGACACAGACCCGCGTCCCGTCACCGTGTGGGGGAAACACAGACCCGCGTCCCGTCACCGTGTGGGGGAATCACAGACACAGACCTGCGTCCCGTCACCGTGTGGGGGAATCACAGACTCGCGTCCCGTCACCGTGTAGGGGAATCACAGACACAGACCCGCGTCCCGTCACCGTGTGGGGGAAACACAGACCCGCGTCCCGTCACCGTGTTGGGGAATCACAGACACAGACCCGCGTGCGGTCACCGTGTGGGGGAATCACAGACACACACCCGCGTACCGTCACCGTGTGGGGGAATCACAGACCCGCGTCCCGTCACCGTGTGGGGGAATCACAGACCCGCGTCCCGTCACTGTGTGGGAGAATCACAGACCCGCTTCCCATCACCGTGTGGGGGAATCACAGACACAGACCCGCGTCCCGTCACGGTGAGGGGGAATCACAGACACAGACCCGCGTCCCTTCACCGTGTTGGGGAATCACAGACACAGACCCGCGTCCCGTCACCGTGTGGGGGAATCACAGACACAGACCCGCGTCCCGTCACCGTGTGGGGGAATCACAGACACAGACCCGCGTCCCGTCACCGTGTGGGGGAATCACAGACCCGCGTTCCGTCACCGTGTGGGGGAATCACAGACACAGACCCGCGTCCCGTCACCGTGTGGGACAATCACAGACCCGCGTTCCGTCACCGTGTGGGGGAATCACAGACACAGACCTGCGTCCCGTCTCCGTGTGGAGGAATCACAGACACAGACCCGCGTCCCGTCACCGTGTGGAGGAATCACAGACACAGACCCGCGTCCCGTCACCGTGTGGCCGAATCACAGACCCGCGTCCCGTTACCATTAGGGGGAATCACAGACACAGACCAGCGTCCAGTCACCGTGTGGGGGAATGACAGACACAAACCCGCGTCCTGTCACCGTGTGGGGGAATCACAGACACAGACCCGCGTCCCATCACCGTGTGGGCGAATCACAGACACAGACCCGCGTCCCGTCACCGTGTGGAGGAATCACAGACCCGCGTCCCGTCACCGTCTGGGGGAATCACAGACACAGACCCTCGTCCCGTCACCGTGTGGGGGATTCACAGACACAGACCCGCGTCCCGTCACCGTGTGGGGGAATCACCGACCCGCGTCCCGTCACCGTGTGGGGGAATCACAGACCCGCGTCCCATCACCGTGTGGGGGAATCACAGACACAGACCCGCGTCCCGTCACCGTGTGGGGGAATAACAGACACAGACCCGCGTCCCTTCACCGTGTGGGGAATCACAGACCCGCGTCCCGTCACCGTGTGGGGGATTCACAGACACAGACCCGCGTCCCGTCACCGTGTGGGGGAATCACAGACACAGACCCGCGTCCCGTCACCGTGTGGGGTAATCACAGACACAGACCCGCGTCCCGTCACCGTGTGGGGGCATCACAGACCTGCGTCCCGTCACCGTGTGGGGGAATCACAGACACAGACCCGCGTCCCGTCACCGTGTGGGGGCATCACAGACCTGCGTCCCGTCACCGTGTGGGGGAATCACAGACCCGCGTCCCGTCACCGTGTGGGGGAATCACAGACACAGATCCGCGTCCCGTCACCGTGTGGGGGAATCACAGACACAGACCCGCGTCCCGTCACCGTGAGGGGGAATCTCAGACACAGACCCGCGTCCCGTCACCGTGTGGGGGAATCACAGACCCGCGTCCCGTCACCGTGTGCGGGAATCACAGACACAGACCCAGTTCCCGTCACCGTGTGGGGGAATCACAGGCCCGCGTCCCGTCACCGTGTGGGGGAATGACAGACACAAACCCGCGTCCTGTCACCGTGTGGGGGAATCACAGACACAGACTCGCGTCCCGTCACCGTGTGGGGGCATCACAGACCTGCGTCCCGTCACCGTGTGGGGGAATCACAGACACAGACCCGCGTCCCGTCACCGTGTGGGGGAAACACAGACCCGCGTCCCCTCACCGTGTGGGGGAAACACAGACCCGCGTCCCGTCACCGTGTGGGGGAATCACAGACACAGACCCGCGTCCCGTCACCGTGTGGGGGAATCACAGACTAGCGTACCGTCACCGTGTGGGAGAATCACAGACCCGCGTCTTTCACCGTGTGGGGGAATCACAGACACAGACCCGCGTCCCGTCACCGTGTGGGTGAATCACAGAGACAGACACGCGTCCTGTCACCGTGTGGGCGAATCACAGACCCGAGTCCCGTCACCATGTGGGGTAATCACAGACACAGACCCGCGTCCCGTCACCGTGTGGGCGAATCACAGACACAGACCCGCGTCCCGTCACCGTGTGGAGGAATCACAGACCCGCGTCCCGTCACCGTCTGGGGGAATCACAGACACAGACCCGCGTCCCGTCACTGTGTGGGGAATCACAGACCCGCGTCCCGTCACCGTGTGGGGGAATCACAGACCCGCGTCCCGTCACCGTGTGGGGGAATCACAGACACAGACCCGCGTCACGTCACCGTGTGGGGGAATCACAGACACAGACCCGTGTCCCGTCACCGTGTGGGGGAATCACAGACACAGACCCGCGTCCCGTCACCGTGTGGGGGATTCGCAGACACAGACCCGCGTCCTGTCACCGTGTGGGGGAATCACAGACCCAGACCCGCGTCCCGTCACCGTGTGGGGGAATGTCAGACACAGACCCGCGTCCCATCACCGTGTGGGGGCATCACAGACCTGCGTCCCGTCACCGTGTGGGGGAATCACAGACTCGCGTCCCGTCACCGTGTGGGGAATCACAGACACAGACCCGCGTCCCGTCACCGTGTGGGGGAATCACAGACCCGCGTCCCGTCACCGTGTGGGAGAATCACAGACCCGCGTACCGCCACCGTGTGGGGGAATCACAGACACAGACCCACGTCCCGTCACCGTGTGGGGGAATCACAGACACAGACCCGCGTCCCGTCTCCGTGTGGAGGAATCACAGACACAGACCCGCGTCCCGTCACCGTGTGGCGGAATCACAGACACAGACCCGCGTCCCATCACTGTGTGGGGGAATCATAGACTCAGACCCGCGTCCCGTCACCGTGTGGGCGAATCACAGACACAGACCCGCGTCCCGTCACCGTGTGGAGGAATCAAAGACCCGCGTCCCATCACCGTCGGGGGAATCACAGACACAGACCCGCGTCCCGTCACCGTGTGGGGAATCACAGACCCGCGTCCCGTCACCATGTGGGGGAATCACAGACCCGCGTCCCGTCACCGTGTGGGGGAATGACAGACACAGACCCGCGTCCTGTCACCGTGTGGGGGAATCAAAGACACAGACCCGCGTCAAGTCACCGTGTGGGGGAATCACAGACACAGACCCGCGTCCCGTCACCGTGTGGGGGAATCACAGACCCCCGTCCCGTCACCGTGCATGGGAATCACAGACACAGACCCAGTTCCCGTCACTGTGTGGGGGAATCACAGATCCGCGTCCCGTCACCGTGTGGGGGAGTCACAGACACAGAACCAGTTCCCGTCTCCGTTTAGAGTAATCACAGACCCGCGTCCCGTCACTGTGTGGGGGAATCACAGACCCGCGTCCCGTCACTGTGTGGGGGAATCACAGACCCGCGTCCCGTCACCGTGTGGGGGAATCACATACACAGACCCGCGTCCCGTCACCGTGTGGGGGAATCAAAGACACAGACCCGCGTCCCGTCACCGTGTGGGGGAATCACAGACCCCCGTCCCGTCACCGTGCGGGGGAATCACAGACACAGACCCAGTTCCCGTCACTGTGTGGGGGAATCACAGATCCGCGTCCCGTCACCGTGTGGGGGAGTCACAGACACAGAACCAGTTCCCGTCTCCGTTTAGAGTAATCACAGACCCGCGTCCCGTCACTGTGTGGGGGAATCACAGACCCGCGTCCCGTCACCGTGTGGGGGAATCACAGACACAGACCCGCGTCCCGTCACCGTGTGGGGAATCACAGACCCGCATCCCGTCACCGTGTGGGGGATTCACAGACACAGACCCGCGTCCCGTCACCGTGTGGGGGAATCACAGACACAGACCCGCGTCCCGTCACCGTGTGGGGGAATCGCAGAAACAGACCTGCGTCCCGTCACCGTGTGGGGGAATCAGAGACACAGACCCGCGTCCCGTCACCGTGTGGGTGAATCACAGACACAGACCAGCGTCCCGTCACCGTGTGGGGGAATCACAGACACAGACCCGCGTCCCGTCACCGTGTGGGGTAATCACAGACACAGACCCGCGTCCCGTCACCGTGTGGGGGCATCACAGACCTGCGTCCCGTCACCGTGTGGGGGAATAACAGACACAGACCCGCGTCCCGTCACCGTGTGGGGGCATCACAGACCTGCGTCCCGTCACCGTGTGGGGGAATCACAGACTCGCGTCCCGTCACCGTGTAGGGGAATCACAGACACAGACCCGCGTCCCGTCACCGTGTGGGGGAAACACAGACCCGCGTCCCGTCACCGTGTGGGGGAATCACAGACACAGACCTGCGTCCCGTCACCGTGTGGGGGAATCACAGACTCGCGTCCCGTCACCGTGTAGGGGAATCACAGACACAGACCCGCGTCCCGTCACCGTGTGGGGGAAACACAGACCCGCGTCCCGTCACCGTGTTGGGGAATCACAGACACAGACCCGCGTGCGGTCACCGTGTGGGGGAATCACAGACACACACCCGCGTACCGTCACCGTGTGGGGGAATCACAGACCCGCGTCCCGTCACCGTGTGGGGGAATCACAGACCCGCGTCCCGTCACTGTGTGGGAGAATCACAGACCCGCTTCCCATCACCGTGTGGGGGAATCACAGACACAGACCCGCGTCCCGTCACGGTGAGGGGGAATCACAGACACAGACCCGCGTCCCTTCACCGTGTTGGGGAATCACAGACACAGACCCGCGTCCCGTCACCGTGTGGGGGAATCACAGACACAGACCCGCGTCCCGTCACCGTGTGGGGGAATCACAGACACAGACCCGCGTCCCGTCACCGTGTGGGGGAATCACAGACCCGCGTTCCGTCACCGTGTGGGGGAATCACAGACACAGACCCGCGTCCCGTCACCGTGTGGGACAATCACAGACCCGCGTTCCGTCACCGTGTGGGGGAATCACAGACACAGACCTGCGTCCCGTCTCCGTGTGGAGGAATCACAGACACAGACCCGCGTCCCGTCACCGTGTGGAGGAATCACAGACACAGACCCGCGTCCCGTCACCGTGTGGCCGAATCACAGACCCGCGTCCCGTTACCATTAGGGGGAATCACAGACACAGACCAGCGTCCAGTCACCGTGTGGGGGAATGACAGACACAAACCCGCGTCCTGTCACCGTGTGGGGGAATCACAGACACAGACCCGCGTCCCATCACCGTGTGGGCGAATCACAGACACAGACCCGCGTCCCGTCACCGTGTGGAGGAATCACAGACCCGCGTCCCGTCACCGTCTGCGGGAATCACAGACACAGACCCTCGTCCCGTCACCGTGTGGGGGATTCACAGACACAGACCCGCGTCCCGTCACCGTGTGGGGGAATCACCGACCCGCGTCCCGTCACCGTGTGGGGGAATCACAGACCCGCGTCCCATCACCGTGTGGGGGAATCACAGACACAGACCCGCGTCCCGTCACCGTGTGGGGGAATAACAGACACAGACCCGCGTCCCTTCACCGTGTGGGGAATCACAGACCCGCGTCCCGTCACCGTGTGGGGGATTCACAGACACAGACCCGCGTCCCGTCACCGTGTGGGGGAATCACAGACACAGACCCGCGTCCCGTCACCGTGTGGGGGAATCGCAGACACAGACCTGCGTCCCGTCACCGTGTGGGGGAATCACAGACACAGACCCGCGTCCCGTCACCGTGTGGGTGAATCACAGACACAGACCCGCGTCCCGTCACCGTGTGGGGGAATCACAGACACAGACCCGCGTCCCGTCACCGTGTGGGGTAATCACAGACACAGACCCGCGTCCCGTCACCGTGTGGGGGCATCACAGAAATGCGTCCCGTCACCGTGTGGGGGAATCACAGACACAGACCCGCGTCCCGTCACCGTGTGGGGGCATCACAGACCTGCGTCCCGTCACCGTGTGGGGGAATCACAGACTCGCGTCCCGTCACCGTGTGGGGGAATCACAGACACAGACCCGCGTCCCGTCAACGTGTGGGGGAAACACAGAACCGCGTCCCGTCACCGTGTTCGGGAATCACAGACACAGACCCGCGTCCCGTCACCGTGTGGGGGAATCACAGACACAGACCCGCGTCCCGTCACCGTGTGGGGGAATCACAGACCCGCGTCCCGTCACCGTGTGGGCTATCACAGACCCGCGTCCCGTCACTGTGTGGGAGAATCACAGACCCGCGTCCCTTCACCGTGTGGGGGAATCACAGACACAGACCCGCGTCCCGTTACGGTGAGGGGGAATCACAGACACATACCCGCGTTCCTTCACCGTGTTGGGGAATCACAGACACAGACCCGCGTCCCGTCACCGTGTGGGGGAATCACAGACACAGACCCGCGTCCCGTCACCGTGTGGGGGAATCACAGACACAGACAAGCGTCCCGTCACCGTGTGGGGGAATCACAGACCCGCGTTCCGTCACCGTGTGGGGGAATCACAGACACAGACCCGCGTCCCGTCACCGTGTGGGAGAATCACAGACCCGCGTTCCGTCACCGTGTGGGGGAATCACAGACACAGACCTGCGTCCCGTCTCCGTGTGGAGGAATCACAGACACAGACCCGCGTCCCGTCACCGTGTGGAGGAATCACAGACACAGACCCGCGTCCCGTCACCGTGTGGAGGAATCACAGACCCGCGTCCCGTCACCGTGTGGGGGAATCACAGACACAGACCAGCGTCCAGTCACCGTGAGGGGTATGACAGACACAAACCCGCGTCCTGTCACCGTGTGGGGGAATCACAGGCACAGACCCGCGTCCCGTCACCATGTGGGGAATCACAGACCCGCGTCCCGTCACCGTGTGGGGGATTCACAGACACAGACCCGCGTCCCGTCACCGTGTGGGGGAATCACAGACCCGCGTCCTGTCACCGTGTGGTGGAATCACAGACCCGCGTCCCGTCACCGTGTGGGGGAATCACAGACCCGCGTCCCCTCACCGTGTGGGGGAAACACAGACCCGCGTCCCTTCACCGTGTGGGGGAAACACAGACCCGCTTCCCGTCACCGTGAGGGAGAATCACAGACCCGCTTCCCGTCACCGTGTGGGACAATCACAGACCCGCGTCCCGTCACCGTCTGGGGGAATCACAGACACAGACCCTCGTCCCGTCACCGTGTGGGGAATCACAGACCCGCGTCCCGTCACCGAGTGGGGGAATCACAGACCCGCGTCCCCTCACCGTGAGGGGGAATCACAGACAAAGACCCGCGTCCCGTCACCGTGTGGGGGAAACACAGACCCGCGTCCCGTCACCGTATGGGGGAATCACAGACACAGACCCGCGTCCCGTCACCATGTGCGGAATCACAGACCCGCGTCCCGTCACCGTGTGGGGGATTCACAGACACAGACCCGCGTCCCGTCACCGTGTGGGGGAATCACCGACCCGCGTCCCGTCACCGTGTGGGGGAATCACAGACCCGCGTCCCATCACCGTGTGGGGGAATCACAGACACAGACCCGCGTCCCGTCACCGTGTGGGGGAATCACAGACACAGACCCGCGTCCCGTCACCGTGTGGGGAATCACAGACCCGCGTCCCGTCACCGTGTGGGGGATTCACAGACACAGACCCGCGTCCCGTCACCGTGTGGGGGAATCACAGACACAGACCCGCGTCCCGTCACCGTGTGGGGGAATCACAGACACAGACCCGCGTCCCGTCACCGTGTGGGTGAATCACAGACACAGACCCGCGTCCCGTCACCGTGTGGGGGAATCACAGACACAGACCCGCGTCCCGTCACCGTGTGGGGGAATCACAGACACAGACCCGCGTCCCGTCACCGTGTGGGGTAATCACAGACACAGACCCGCGTCCCGTCACCGTGTGGGGTAATCACAGACACAGACCCGCGTCCCGTCACCGTGTGGGGGCATCACAGACCTGCGTCCCGTCACCGTGTGGGGGAATCACAGACTCGCGTCCCGTCACCGTGTGGGGGAATCACAGACACAGACCCGCGTCCCGTCACCGTGTGGGGGCATCACAGACCTGCGTCCCGTCACCGTGTGGGGGAATCACAGACTCGCGTCCCGTCACCGTGTGGGGGAATCACAGACACAGACCCGCGTCCCGTCACCGTGTGGGGGAATCACAGACCCGCGTCCCCTCACCGTGTGGGGGAATCACAGACCCGCGTCCTGTCACCGTGTGGGGGAATCACAGACCCGCGTCCCGTCACCGTGTGGGGGAATCACAGACACAGACCCGCGTCCCGTCACCGTGTGCTGGAAAAACAGACCCGCGTCCCCTCACCGTGTGGGGGAAACACATACCCGCGTCCCGTCACCGTGTTGGTGAATCACAGACACAGACCCGCGTCCCGTCACCGTGTGGGGGAAACACAGACCCGCGTCCCCTCACCGTGTGGGGGAAACACAGACCCGCGTCCCGTCACCGTGAGGGAGAATCACAGACCCGCTTCCCGTCACCGTGTGGGGGAATCACAGACCCGCGTCCCGTCACCGTGTGGGCGAATCACAGACACAGACCCGCGTCCCGTCACCGTGTGGAGGAATCACAGACCCGCGTCCCGTCACCGTCTGGGGGAATCACAGACACAGACCCTCGTCCCGTCACCGTGTGGGGAATCACAGACCCGCGTCCCGTCACCGTGTGGGGGAAACACAGACCCGCGTCCCGTCACCGTATGGGGGAATCACAGACACAGACCCGCGTCCCGTCACGGTGTGGGTGAATCACAGACACAGACCCGCGTCCCGTCACCGTGTGGGGGCATCACAGAAATGCGTGCCGTCACCGTGTGGGGGAATCACAGACCCGCGTCCCCTCACCGTGTGGGGGAATCACAGACCCGCGTCCCGTCACCGTGTGGGGGAATCACAGACCCGCGTCCTGTCACCGTGTGGGGGAATGAGGGACCCGCGTCCCGTCACCGTGTGGGGGAATCACAGACACAGACCCGCGTCCCGTCACCGTGTGGGGGAATCACAGACACAGGCCCACGTCCCGTCACCGTGTGGGGGAATCACAGACACAGGCCCACGTCCCGTCACCGTGTGGGGGAAACACAGACACAGACCCGCGTCCCGTCACCGTGTGCGGGAAAAACAGACCCGCGTCCCCTCACCGTGTGGGGGAAACACAGACCCGCGTCCCTTCACCGTGTGGGGGAATCACAGACCCGCGTCCCGTCACCGTGAGGGAGAATCACAGACCCGCGTCCCGTCACCGTGTGGGCGAATCACAGACACAGACCCGCGTCCCGTCACCGTGTGGAGGAATCACAGACCCGCGTCCCATCACCGTCTGGGGGAATCACAGACACAGACCCTCGTCCCGTCACCGTGTGGGGGAATCACAGACCCGCGACCCGTCACCGTGTGGGGGAATGTCAGACACAGACCCGCGTCCCATCACCGTGTGGGGGAATCACAGACCCGCGTCCCGTCACCGAGTGGGGGAATCACAGACCCGCGTCCCCTCACCGTGAGGGGGAATCACAGACAAAGACCCGCGTCCCGTCACCGTGTGGGGGAAACACAGACCCGCGTCCCGTCACCGTATGGGGGAATCACAGACACAGACCCGCGTCCCGTCACCATGTGCGGAATCACAGACCCGCGTCCCGTCACCGTGTGGGGGATTCACAGACACAGACCCGCGTCCCGTCACCATGTGGGGGAATCACCGACCCGCGTCCCGTCACCGTGTGGGGGAATCACAGACCCGCGTCACATCACCGTGTGGGGGAATCACAGACACAGACCCGCGTCCCGTCACCGTGTGGGGGAATCACAGACACAGACCCGCGTCCCGTCACCGTGTGGGGAATCACAGACCCGCGTCCCATCACCGTGTGGGGGATTCACAGACACAGACCCGCGTCCAGTCACCGTGTGGGGGAATCACAGACACAGACCCGCGTCCCGTCACCGTGTGGGGGAATCGCAGACACAGACCTGCGTCCCGTCACCGTGTGGGGGAATCACAGACACAGACCCGCGTCACGTCACCGTGTGGGTGAATCACAGACACAGACCCGCGTCCCGTCACCGTGTGGGGGAATCACAGACACAGACCCGCGTCCCGTCACCGTGTGGGGTAATCACAGACACAGACCCGCGTCCCGTCACCGTGTGGGGGCATCACAGAAATGCGTCCCGTCACCGTGTGGGGGAATCACAGACACAGACCCGCGTCCCGTCACCGTGTGGGGGCATCACAGACCCGCGTCCCGTCACCGTGTGGGGGAATCACAGACCCGCGTCCCGTCACCGTGTGGGGGAATCACAGACCCGCGTCCTGTCACCGTGTGTGGGAATCACAGACCCGCGTCCCGTCACCGTGTGGGGGAATCACAGACACAGACCCGCGTCCCGTCACCGTGTGCGGGAAAAACAAACCCGCGTCCCGTCACCGTGTTGGTGAATCACAGACACAGACCCGCGTCCCGTCACCGTGTGGGGGAATCACAGACCCGCGTCCTGTCACCGTGTGTGGGAATCACAGACCCGCGTCCCGTCACCGTGTTGGTGAATCACAGACACAGACCCGCGTCCCGTCACCGTGTGGGGGAAACACAGACCCGCGTCCCCTCACCGTGTGGGGGAAACACAGACCCGCGTCCCGTCACCGTGTGGGGGAATCACAGAGACAGACCCGCGTCCCATCACCGTGTGGGGTAATCACAGACCCGCGTCCCGTCACCATGTGGGGTAATCACAGACACAGACCCGCGTCCCGTCACCGTGTGGGGGAATCACAGACACAGACCCGCGTCCAGTCACCGTGTGGGGGAATCACAGACACAGACTCTCGTCCCGTCACCGTGTGGGGGAATCACAGACACAGACCCGCGTCCCATCACCGTGTGGAGGAATCACAGACCCGCGTCCGGTCACCGTCTGGGGGAATCACAGACACAGACCCTCCTCCCGTCACCGTGTGGGGAATCACAGACCCGCGTCCCGTCACCGTGTGGGGGAATCACAGAACCGCGTCCCGTCACCGTGTGGGGGAATCAAAGACCCGCGTCCCGTCACCGTATGGGGGAATCACAGACACAGACCCGCGTCCCGTCACCGTGTGGGGAATCATAGACCCGCGTCCCGTCACCGTGTGGGTGATTCACAGACACAGACCCGCGTCCCGTCACCGTGTGGGGGCATCACAGACCTGCGTCCCGTCACCGTGTGGGGGAATCACAGACACAGACCCGCGTCCCGTCTCCGTGTGGGGGAATCACAGACCCGCGTCCCGTCACCGTGTGGGGGCATTACAGACCTGCGTCCCGTCACCGTGTGGGGGAATCACAGACCCGCTTCCCGTCACCGTGTGGGGGAATCACAGACACAGACCCGCGTCCCGTCACCGTGTGGGAGAATCATAGATCCGCGTCCCGTCACCATGTGGGACAATCACAGACCCGTGTCCCGTCACCGTGTGGGGGAATCACAGACACAGACCCGCGTCCCGTCACCGTGTGGGGGAATCACAGACACAGACCTGCGTCCCGTCACCGTGTGGGGGAATCACAGACCCGCGTCCCGTCACCGTGTGGGAGAATCATAGATCCGCGTCCCGTCACCGTGTGGGACAATCACAGACCCGCGTCCCGTCACCGTGTGGGGGAATCACTGACACAGACCCGCGTCCCTTCGCCGTGTGGGGGAATCACAGACACAGACCGGCGTCCCGTCACAGTGTGGGGGAATCACAGACACAGACCAGAGTCCCGTCACCGTGTGGGGGAATAACAGACCGGCGTCCCGTCACCGTGTGGGAGAATCACAGAACCGCGTCCCGTCACCGTGTGGGAGAATCACAGACCCGCGTCCCGTCACCGTGTGGGGGAATCACAGACACAGACCTGCGACCCGTCTCCGTGTGGAGGAATCACAGACACAGACCCACGTTCCGTCACCGTGTGGGGGAATCACAGACACAGACCCGCGTCCCGTCACCGTGTGGGGGAATCACAGACACAGACCCGCGTCCCGTCACCATGTGGGGGAATCACAGACCCGCGTCCCGTCACCGTGTGGGGGAATCGCAGTCACAGACCCGCGTCCCGTCACCGTGTGGGGGAAACACAGACCCGCGTCCCGTCACCGTGTGGGGGAATCACAGACACAGATCCGCGTCCCGTCACCGTGTGGGGGAAACACAGACCCGCGTCCCGTCACCGTGTGGGGGAATCAGAGACACAGACCCGCGTCCCGTCACCGTGTGGGGGAATCACAGACACAGACCTGCGACCCGTCTCCGTGTGGAGGAATCACAGACAAAGACCCGCGTCCCGTCACCGTGTGGAGGAATCACAGACACAGACCCGCGTCCCGTCACCGTGTGGAGGAATCACAGACACAGACCCGCGTCCCGTCACAGTGTGGGGGAATCACATACACAGGCCCTTGCCCCGTCACCGTGTGGGGGAATCACAGACCCGCGTCCCGTCACCGTGTGGGGGAATCACAGAGACAGACCCGTGTCCCGTCACCGTGTGGGGGTATCACAGACACAGACCCGCGTCCCGTCACCGTGTGGAGGAATCACAGAGACAGACCCGTGTCCCGTCACCGTGTGGGGGAATCACAGACACAGACCCGTGTCCCGTCACCGTGTGGGGGAATCACAGACACACACCCGCGTCCCGTCACCGTGTGGGGGAAACACAGACCTGCGTCCCGTCACCGTGTGGGGGAATCACAGACTCGCGTCCCGTCACCGTCTGGCGGAATCACAGACACAGACCCGAGTCCTGTCACCGTGTGGGGGAATCACAGACCCGCGTCCCGTCACTGTGTGGGGGAATCATAGACTCAGACCCGCGTCCCGTCACCGTGTGGGCGAATCACAGACACAGACCCGCGTCCCGTCACCGTGTGGAGGAATCACAGACCCGCGTCCCGTCACCGTCGGGTGATTCACAGACACAGACCCGCGTCCCGTCACCGTGTGGGGAATCACAGACCCGCGTCCCGTCACCGTGTGGGGGAATCACAGACCCGCGTCCCGTCACCGTGTGGGTGAATCACAGACACAGACCCGCGTTCCGTCACCGTGTGGGGGAATCACAGACACAGACCCGCGTCCCGTCACCATGTGGGGGAGTCACAGACACAGACCCGCGTACCGTCACCGTGTGGGGGAATCACAGACCCCCGTCCCGTCACCGTGTGGGGGAATCACAGACCCGCGTCCCGTCACCGTGTGGGGGAATCACAGACACAGACCCAGTTCCCGTCACCGTTTGGGGGAATCACAGACCCGCGTCCCGTCACCGTGTGGGGGAATCACAGACACAGACACAGTTCCCGTCTCCGTTTAGAGTAATCACAGACCAGCGTCCCGTCACCGTGTGGGGGAATCACAGACACAGACCCGCGTCCCGTCACAGTGTGGGGGAATCACAGACCCCCGTCCCGTCACCGTGTGGTGGAATCACAGACACAGACCCGCGTCCCATCACCGTGTGGGGTAATCACAGACCCGCGTCCCGTCACCATGTGGGGTAATCACAGACACAGACCCGCGTCCCGTCACCGTGTGGGGGAATCACAGACACAGACCCGCGTCCAGTCACCGTGTGGGGGAATCACAGACACAGACTCTCGTCCCGTCACCGTGTGGGAAAATCACAGACACAGACCCGCGTCCCATCACCGTGTGGGGGAATCACAGACACAGACCCGCGTCCCGTCACCATGTGGGGGAATCACAGACACAGACCCGCGTCCCGTCACAGTGTGGGGGAATCACAGACCCGCGTCCCGTCACCGTGTGGGGGAATCACAGACGCGCGTCCCCTCACCGTGTGGGGGAATAACAGACCCGCGTCCTGTCACCATGTGGGGGAATCGCATACCCGCGTCCCGTCACCGTGTGGGGGAATCACAGACACTGACCCGCGTCCCGTCACCGTGTGGGGGAATCACAGACACAGACCCGCGTCCCATCACCGTGTGGGGGAATCACAGACCCGCGTTCCGTCACCGTGTGGTGGAATCACAGACTCGCGTCCCGTCACGGTGTGGGGGAATCACAGTCACAGACCCGCGTCCCGAAACCGTGTGGGGGAAACACAGACCCGCGTCCCGTCACCGTGTGGGGGAAACACAGACCCGCGTCCCGTCACCGTGTGGGGGAATCACAGAGACAGACCCGCGTCCCGTCACCGTGTGGGGGAATCAAAGACACAGACCCGCGTCCCGTCACTGTGTGGGGGAATCACAGACCCGCGTCCCGTCACCGTGTGGGGGAATCACAGACACAGACCCGCGTCCCGTCTCCGTGTGGAGGAATCACAGACACAGACCCGCGTCCCGTCACCGTGTGGCGGAATCACAGACCCGCGTCCCGTCACCGTGTGGGGGAATCATATACTCAGACCCTCGTCCCGTCACCGTGTGGGCGAATCACTGACACAGACCCGCGTCCCGACTCCGTGTGGAGGAATTACAGACCCGCTTCCCGTCACCGTCGGGGGAATCACAGACAGAGACCCGCGCCCCATCACCGTGTGGGGAATCACAGACCCGCGTCCCGTCACCGTGTGGGGGAATCACAGACCCGCGTCCCGTCACCGTGTGGGGGAATCACAGACCCCCGTCCCGTCACCGTGTGGGGTAATCACAGACCCGCGTCCCGTCACTGTGTGGGGGAATCACAGAAACAGACCCAGTTCCCGTCTCCGTTTAGAGTAATCACAGACCCGCGTCCCGTCACCGTGTGGGGGAATCACAGAGCCCCGTCCCGTCACCGTGTGGTGGAATCACAAACACAGACCAGCGTCCCGTCACCGTGTGGGGGAATCACAGACCCGCGTCCCGTCACCGTGTGGCGGAATCAGAGACACAGACCCGCGTCCCGTCTCCGTGTGGAGGAATCACAGACACAGACCCGCGTCCCGTCAACGTGTGGCGGAATCACGGACCCGCATCCCGTCACCGTGTGGGGGAATCATAGACTCAGACCCGCGTCCCGTCACCGTGTGGGGGAATCACAGACACAGAACCGCATCCCGTCACCTTGTGGGGGAATCACAGACCCGCGTCCCGTCACCGTGTGGGGGAATCACAGACACAGACCCGCGTCCCGTCACCGTGTGGGGGAATCACAGACCCGCGTCCCGTCACCGTGTGGGGGTATCACAAACCTGCGTCCCGTCACCGTGTGGGGGAATCACAGGCCCGCGTACCGTCACCGTGTGGGGGAATCACAGACCCGCGCCCCGTCACCGTGTGGGGGATTCACAGACACAGACCCGCGTCCTGTCACCGTGTGGGTGAATGACAGACACAGACCCGCGTCCCGTCACCGTGTGGGGGAATGACAGACACAGACCCGCGTCCCGTCACCGTGTGGGGGAATAACAGACCGGCGTCCCGTCACCGTGTGGGAGAATCACAGACCCGCGTCCCGTCACCGTGTGGAGGAATCACAGACCCAGACCCGCGTCCCGTCACCGTGTGGGGGAATCACAGACACAGACCCGCGCCCCGTCACCATGTGGGGGAATCACAGACCCGCGTCCCGTCACCGTGTGGGTGAATCACAGACCCGCGTCCCGTCACCGTGTGGGGGAATCACAGACACAGACCCGTGTCCCGTCACCGTGTGGGGGAATCACAGACACAGACCCGCGTCCCGTCACCGTGTGCGGGAAAAACAGACCCGCGTCCCCTCACCGTGTGGGGGAAACACAGACCCGCGTCCCGTCACCGTGTGCGGGAAAAACAGACCCGCGTCCCCTCACCGTGTGGGGGAAACACAGACCCGCGTCCCGTCACCGTGTGGGGGAAACACAGACCCGCGTCCCTTCACCGTGTGGGGGAATCACAGACCCGCGTCCCGTCACCGTGAGGGAGAATCACAGACCCGCGTCCCGTCACCGTGTGAGCGAATCACAGACACAGACCCGCGTCCCGTCACCGTGTGGAGGAATCACAGACCCGCGTCCCGTCACCGTCTGGGGGAATCACAGACACAGACCCTCGTCCCGTCACCGTGTGGGGAATCACAGACCCGCGACCCGTCACCGTGTGGGGGAATGTCAGACACAGACCCGCGTCCCATCACCGTGTGGGGGAATCACAGACCCGCGTCCCGTCACCGAGTGGGGGAATCACAGACCCGCGTCCCCTCACCGTGAGGGGGAATCACAGACAAAGACCCGCGTCCCGTCACCGTGTGGGGGATACACAGACCCGCGTCCCGTCACCGTATGGGGGAATCACAGACACAGACCCGCGTCCCGTCACCATGTGCGGAATCACAGACCCGCGTCCCGTCACCGTGTGGGGGATTCACAGACACAGACCCGCGTCCCGTCACCGTGTGGGGGAATCACCGACCCGCGTCCCGTCACCGTGTGGGGGAATCACAGACCCGCGTCCCATCACCGTGTGGGGGAATCACAGACACAGACCCGCGTCCCGTCACCGTGTGGGGGAATCACAGACACAGACCGGCGTCCCGTCACCGTGTGGGGAATCACAGACCCGCGTCCCGTCACCGTGTGGGGGATTCACAGACACAGACCCGCGTCCCGTCACCGTGTGGGGGAATCACAGACACAGACCCGCGTCCCGTCACCGTGTGGGGGAATCGCAGACACAGACCTGCGTCCCGTCACCGTGTGGGGGAATCACAGACACAGACCCGCGTCCCGTCACCGTGTGGGTGAATCACAGACACAGACCCGCGTCCCGTCACCGTGTGGGGGAATCACAGACACAGACCCGCGTCCCGTCACCGTGTGGGGCAATCACAGACACAGACCCGCGTCCCGTCACCGTGTGGGGGAATCACAGACACAGACCCGCGTCCCGTCACCGTGTGGGGGCATCACAGACCTGCGTCCCGTCACCGTGTGGGGGAATCACAGACACAGACCCGCGTCCCGTCACCGTGTGGGGGCATCACAGACCTGCGTCCCGTCACCGTGTGGGGGAATCACAGACACAGACGCGCGTCCCCTCACCGTGTGGGGGAATCACAGACCCGAGTCCCGTCACCGTGTGGGGGAATCACAGACCCGCGTCCCGTCACGGTGTGGGGGAATCACAGACACAGACCCGCGTCCCGTCACCGTGTGGGGGAATCACAGACCCGCGTCCCGTCACCGTGTGGGGGAATAACAGACCCGCGTCCCCTCACCGTGTGGGGGAATCACAGACCCGCGTCCCGTCACCGTGTGGGGGAATCACAGATCCGCGTCCCGTCACCGTGTGGGGGAATCACAGATCCGCGTCCCGTCACCGTGTGCGGGAAAAACAGACCCGTGTCCCCTCACCGTGTGGGGGAAACACATACCCGCGTCCCGTCACCGTGTGGGGGAATCACAGACACAGACCCGCGTCCCCTCACCGTGTGGGGGAATCACAGACCCGCGTCCCCTCACCGTGTGGGACAATCACAGACCCGCGTCCCGTCACCGTGTGGGCGAATCACAGACACAGACCCGCGTCCCGTCACCGTGTGGAGGAATCACAGACCCGCGTCCCGTCACCGTCTGGGGGAATCACAGACACAGACCCTCGTCCCGTCACCGTGTGGGGAATCACAGACCCGCGTCCCGTCACCGAGTGGGGGAATCACAGACCCGCGTCCCCTCACCGTGTGGGGGAATCACAGACAAAGACCCGCGTCCCGTCACCGTGTGGGGGAAACACAGACCCGCGTCCCGTCACCGTATGGGGGAATCACAGACACAGACCCGCGTCCCGTCACCATGTGCGGAATCACAGACCCGCGTCCCGTCACCGTGTGGGGGATTCACAGACACAGACCCGCGTCCCGTCACCGTGTGGGGGAATCACCGACCCGCGTCCCGTCACCGTGTGGGGGAATCACAGACACAGATCCGCGTCCCGTCACCGTGTGGGGGAATCACAGACACAGACCCGCGTCCCGTCACCGTGTGGGGAATCACAGACCCGCGTCCCGTCACCGTGTGGGGGATTCACAGACACAGACCCGCGTCCCGTCACCGTGTGGGGGAATCACAGACACAGACCCGCGTCCCGTCACCGTGTGGGGGAATCGCAGACACAGACCTGCGTCCCGTCACCGTGTGGGGGAATCACAGACACAGACCCGCGTCCCGTCACCGTGTGGGTGAATCACAGACACAGACCCGCGTCCCGTCACCGTGTGGGGGAATCACAGACACAGACCCGCGTCCCGTCACCGTGTGGGGTATTCACAGACACAGATCCGCGTCCCGTCACCGTGTGGGGGCATCACAGAAATGCGTCCCGTCACCTTGTGGGGGAATCACAGACACAGACCCGCGTCCCGTCACCGTGTGGGGGCATCACAGACCTGCGTCCCGTCACCGTGTGGGGGAATCACAGACTCGCGTCCCGTCACCGTGTGGGGGAATCACAGACACAGACCCGCGTCCCGACACCGTGTGGGGGAAACACAGAACCGCGTCCCGTCACCGTGTTGGGGAATCACAGACACAGACCCGCGTCCCGTCACCGTGTGGGGGAATCGCAGACACACACCCGCGTCCCGTCACCGTGTGGGGGAATCACAGACCCGCATCCCGTCACCGTGTGGGGGTATCACAGACCCGCGTCCCGTCACTGTGTGGGAGAATCACAGACCCGCGTCCCTTCACCGTGTGGGGGAATCACAGACACAGACCCGCGTCCCGTTACGGTGAGGGGGAATCACAGACACAGACCCGCGTCCCTTCACCGTGTTGGGGAATCACAGACACAGACCCGCGTCCCGTCACCGTGTGGGGGAATCACAGACACAGACCCGCGTCCCGTCACCGTGTGGGGGAATCACAGACCCGC
Organism: Cetorhinus maximus; assembly: GCF_964194155.1. Taxonomy (NCBI): domain Eukaryota; kingdom Metazoa; phylum Chordata; class Chondrichthyes; order Lamniformes; family Cetorhinidae; genus Cetorhinus; species Cetorhinus maximus. The sequence goes on from NW_027597389.1 coordinate 79,859, forward strand.
GTTCCGTCACCGTGTGGGGGAATCACAGACACAGACCCGCGTCCCGTCACCGTGTGGGAGAATCACAGACCCGCGTTCCGTCACCGTGTGGGGGAATCACAGACACAGACCTGCGTCCCGTCTCCGTGTGGAGGAATCACAGACACAGACCCGCGTCCCGTCACCGTGTGGAGGAATCACAGACACAGACCCGCGTCCCGTCACCGTGTGGAGGAATCACAGACCCGCGTCCCGTTACCATTAGGGGGAATCACAGACACAGACCCGCGTCCAGTCACCGTGAGGGGTATGACAGACACAAACCCGCGTCCTGTCACCGTGTGGGGGAATCACAGAAACAGACCCGCGTCCCATCACCGTGTGGGGGAATCACAGACACAGACCCGCGTCCCGTCACCATGTGGGGAATCACAGACCCGCGTCCCGTCACCGTGTGGGGGATTCACAGACACAGACCCGCGTCCCGTCACCGTGTGGGGGAATCACAGACCTGCGTCCCGTCACCGTGTGGGGGAATCACAGACCCGCGTCCCATCAACGTGTGGGGGAATCACAGACACAGACCCGCGTCCCGTCACCGTGTGGGGGAATCACAGACACAGACCCGCGTCCCGTCACCGTGTGGGGGAATCACAGACCCGAGTCCCGTCACCGTGTGGGGGAATCAAAGACACAGACCCACGTCCCGTCACCGTGTGGGGGAATCACAGACACAGAACCGCGTCCCGTCACCGTGTGGGGGAATCACAGACCCGCGTCCTGTCACCGTGTGGGGGAATCACAGACCCGCGTCCCGTCACCGTGTGGGGGAATCACAGACACAGACCCGCGTCCGTCACCGTGTGGGGGAAACACAGACACAGACCCGCGTCCCCTCACCGTGTGGGGGAATCACAGACTCGCGTCCCTTCACCGTGAGGGAGAATCACAGACCCGCTTCCCGTCACCGTGTGGGACAATCACAGACCCGCGTCCCGTCACGGTGTGGGGGAATCACAGACACAGACCCGCGTCCCTTCAGCATGTGGGGGAATCACAGACACAGACCTGCGTCCAGTCACCGTGTGGGGGTATCACAGACACAGACCCGCGTCCCGTCACCGTGTGGGGGAATCACAGACACAGACCCGCGTCCCGTCACCGTGTGGGAGAATCACAGACCCGCGTCCCGTCACCGTGTGGAGGAATCACAGACACAGACCCGCGTCCCGTCACCGTGTGGAGGAATCAAGACACAGACCCGCGTCCTATCACCGTGTAGGCGAATCACAGACCCGCGTCCCGTCACCATGTGGGGGAATCACAGACACAGACAAGCGTCCAGTCACCGTGTGGGCGAATCACAGACACAGACCCGCGTCCCTTCACCGTGTGGAGGAATCACAGACCCGCGTCCCGTCACCGTCTGGGGGAATCACAGACACAGACCCTCCTCCCGTCACCGTGTGGGGAATCACAGACCCGCGTCCCGTCACCGTGTGGGGGAATCACAGAACGGCGTCCCGTCACCGTGTGGGGGAATCAAAGACCCGCGTCCCGTCACCGTATGGGGGAATCACAGACACAGACCCGCGTCCCGTCACCGTGTGGGGAATCATAGACCCGCGTCCCGTCACCGTGTGGGTGATTCACAGACACAGACCCGCGGCCCGTCTCCGTGTGGGGGAATCACAGACCCGCGTCCCGTCACCGTGTGGGGGAATCACAGACCCGCTTCCCGTCACCGTGTGGGGGAATCACAGACCCGCGTCCCGTCACCGTGTGGGACAATCACAGACCCGTGTCCCGTCACCGTGTGGGGGAATCACAGACACAGACCCGCGTCCCGTCACCGTGTGGGGGAATAACGGACCGGCGTCCCGTCACCGTGTGGGAGAATCACAGAACCGCGTCCCGTCACCGTGTGGGAGAATCACAGACCCGCGTCCCGTCACCGTGTGGGGGAATCACAGACACAGACCTGCGACCCGTCTCCGTGTGGAGGAATCACAGACACAGACCCGCGTCCCGTCACCGTGTGGGGGAATCACATACACAGGCCCCCGCCCCGTCAGCATGTGGGGGAATCACAGACCCGCGTCCCGTCACGTGTGGGGGAATCGCAGTCACAGACCCGCGTCCCGTCACCGTGAGGGGGAATCACAGATCCGCGTCCCGTCACCGTGTGGGGGAATCACAGACACAGACCCGCGTCCTATCACCGTATGGGGGAATCACAGACACAGACCCGCGTCCCGTCACCGTGTGGGGAATCACAGACCCGCGTCCCGTCACCGTGTGGGGGATTCACAGACACAGACACGCGTCCCGTCACCGTGTGGGGGAATCACAGACACAGACACGCGTCCCGTCACCGTGTGGGGGAATCGCAGTCACAGACCCGCGTCCCGTCACCGTGTTGGGGAATCACAGACACAGACCCGCGTCCCGTCACCGTGTTGGGGAATCACAGACACAGACCCGCGTCCCGTCACCGTGTGGGGGATTCACAGACACAGACCCGTGTCCCGTCACCGTGTGGGGGAATCACAGACACAGACCCGCGTCCCGTCACCGTGTGGGGGAATCACAGACCTGCGTCCCGTCACCGTGTGGGGGAATCACAGACCCGCGTCCCGTCACCGTGTGGGACAATCACAGACCCGTGTCCCATCACCGTGTGGGGGAATCACAGACACAGACCCGCGTCCCGTCACCGTGTGGGTGAATCACAGACCTGCGTCCCGTCACCGTGTGGGGGAATCACAGACCCGCGTCCCGTCACCGTGTGGTACAATCACAGACCCGCGTCCCGTCACCGTGTGGGGGAATCACAGACACAGACCGGCGTCCCGTCACAGTGTGGGGGAATCACAGACACAGACCAGCGTCCCGTCACCGTGTGGGGGAATAACAGACCGGCGTCCCGTCACCGTGTGGGAGAATCACAGAACCGCGTCCCGTCACCGAGTGGGAGAATCACAGACCCGCGTCCCGTCACCGTGTGGGGGACTCACAGACACAGACCTGCGACCCGTCTCCGTGTGGAGGAATCACAGACACAGACCCACGTCCCGTCACCGTGTGGGGGAATCACAGACACAGACCCGCGTCCAGTCACCGTGTGGGGGAATCACAGACCCGCGTCCCGTCACCGTGTGGGGGAATCGCAGTCACAGACCCGCGTCCCGTCACCGTGTGGGGGAATCACAGACACAGACCAGCGTCCCGCCACCGTGTGGGGGAAACACAGACCCGCGTCCCGTCACCGCGTGGGGGAATCAGAGACACAGACCCGTGTCCCGTCACCGTGTGGGGGAATCACAGACACAGACCCGCGTCCCGTCACCGTGTGGGGGAATCACAGACACAGACCTGCGACCCGTCTTCCGTGTGGAGGAATCACAGACAAAGACCCGCGTCCCGTCACCGTGTGGAGGAATCACAGACACA